>NW_028221536.1:0-60094 GCF_014529385.1 Adiantum capillus-veneris
AGCCAAGCTGATGAAACTTAAATGATAAATGAATTTAGGTCTCCGTTATCACCTCAAGAATGTGAGTTTATTAATCGCTCTATAACCAGTTTTACCTACACAGGTGGAGGTGCTACCAAGGGGGGGTATTATATGACGTCATCAGTTAATCGAGCTATTTTTATATGTTTTATGGTTTGTTTTGGTGAGTTGATTTCAATTATTAGATGGCCATAAAATTATGTGAGAGTATATGGTTAAACATCCTGAATCGCATAGGCAGATATGAATAAAGTGACTTTCTTTTAGGGTTATTGTTTGTTGTATAAGTACCATATGGGTGAAGTAATGTGATAGTCTATATTATGGAGTTGAACTTGATGCATTGGTTTGAGGTCAAATACTTTCATTTGCATGTTTTGCATACTCCCAAAAATGCCAAAAATTTGTTTTTTGCATATGTGTGAAGTTATGATTTATGGTTGACATAAAGGTCGGAGTTGTTTTGCATCATGTTTATGGTGATGGAATGTTATC
Organism: Adiantum capillus-veneris; assembly: GCF_014529385.1. NCBI lineage: Eukaryota > Viridiplantae > Streptophyta > Polypodiopsida > Polypodiales > Pteridaceae > Adiantum > Adiantum capillus-veneris. The sequence goes on from NW_028221536.1 coordinate 517, forward strand.
ATATGATGTATGGGAACTCATGAATTGATGTGGATGCCTCATATGCATGGTTGTGATTGCTTTCCACCTTCCTAGGTCAAAACTAGCTCTATGTGCTAGGGAGGTGAAGTGCAGATGTGATGCATCAACGTTGCATGGTTGAATGTTGTCAAAATTGGATATTTATATCATGATTAGTTGTTGATCGGACTTTATTTATGCATAAAAGAATCACGTCTTAAGGGTCACATGTATGTGGACTCCGATTGATTGTAGGGAATATGTCAAACTCCAAGCGTGGGAGTTGGTTCAGTGTGATTATGATTCATGATCAAGGGCTAAGATTTCCTTATGGATTATGGTTGATATTTTATGGTGTAAGCTGGTGTGGCTCATGTTTTTTTTTTCTGGTTATGGTTATGTTGTTGAAGTGCTGCCAAAATTTTTGCAGCCATGTTATATTCTAAAGTGGTTATGCAGGATTGGTCATGCCTCACCGAAGTTGGGTGGAGTGCTTGCCCGTGTGATGTGATTGGATTATGGTTTATTGTTTTGGGATTGGATCATGAGGTGATTTGGATGGTTTATGGCAGACGTGTAAGGGTAGAGATCCTGTACAGTCTAACTGCTTTGTGCATATGGGAAGTGCTATTGTGATTGGACTCATGTGTTATGTTTCTCATGGCAGCGTTGCTACAAGACTATGATCACCTATATTGCTTATCCTTAGACTAAAGCTCAAGGGGTCACTATGTATAAAACTACCATATCACGTGCGTTCAAGACATGTTTGTAAAACCCCTTATCTGTGAATTTTGTTAAGAATATAATGTACCATTTTCTTTTAAAATCTTTAAGTTTTTTTCAAATTTGAAAAAATAATGCCCTTCTGTATATATATTTTTGTAAGTTTCAAGAACTTTAAATACCCTCCTATTGAACTCACGTGATAGGTTACATTTTATTAGACCTCCCAAGGGACTAAAGGGTCGTTAACCTGGGGCTTTGCCGGTGATAGCCATTTTTCGGCTATTCGAAATTGTCATAGTGAGCTACCTGACCCTATCAAATCACTCAAACACTATGGTTTTCTTCACCCTTTCACTATACATAGGCGTGTGTGAGTTAGGGGACCTTTTCCATGTCTTCTTAGAAACCCTCAATTAGCTAGTCATTAGGCTAGTTGAGCCAAAAAAATACACAAAAAATAAGTATATTATGGCCTTTTTTGTGTGTAAATATTTCATTGTATATTTGGCCTAAATGTAGAGATTTTTAGAACTATTTTGATATTTTATTTAAATATTTATACCTAGGTGTGTGTCTTAATAAAGCTATATACGCCTTTTTTCATCCTCTTGCACCATAAGTATATTTTTTGTCAATGTGTACATACTCTAACCTCATATTTTCTTTTATACAAATCACCCCCACATTTTCACCCTCACCCTCGGGAAAACAAAAAAATTGATTTCTACTTTCTTAGTCAAGTTTATTATATTATTTTCATTTACTTGCATACCTTTTCCTCTTTCACCCAAAATAATACAAAAGAGGGACCATAACATATGATTCCAACATATTTTTTCGTATCGATATTTCTTCTTATTATATACTCATAATTCTAACACCATGTGCTCATTGAGCTAAAATCCATGAATGGTCCATACACAAGTCTCACCATGTATATATTTCTTATTTCATCAATGATCCTCCTCCATGCATGTGTAAAGGTAACTTGATACTTTGTATCATGATATGACAAAGGAGGGGCTCACTCTTGGATGCATTGTGCAAATTCAACAAAGGAGGGAGCCACTAAAAGACTTTTGCAGCATAAAAAACAGGTCTTTTGGTGAGATTTCTGGCGCTTATCTCCGCTCGAAATTTGAAGATGTGGTCAACAGAGAAAATGTAGCCCATAAGCTGAATAATCACCTCACATTTTTTCATGATTTTTGGAGCTACCACCGATGAAATAGGATTTTTTTAGTGGACCCCAGTCTGCCCACTTTTCTCACAAAGTAACCCATAGTCTTCTCTCACCTCCTTTTTCACTTCCACACACACACACACACACTCATTCCTGTCAATCCCTCACTGAAACCTGCACCTTCCACGGTTTCTCTCACCTTCTTCACCATTAACCTCCCCTCTTACTTCCATAGCTCTCATATGAGCTCTACATGTACATACACCACCTCTAGGCCTCTCTCTATTACTTCCAAAGTACAATTCCATCTTACCTCTCTCTATATACATAAAATTTAGCATGTAAACCATGCTTAACCTCTGCAAATTAAGAGATTTCATCAACCGAATTGCCATTTTCATCGCGATAATCAACCTTGACGACGATGGCATAAAGAAGAGAAGAAGATGAAGAGGATCAATAGTCATTTTGAGAACCTACACAAGTAAGTTTTTCTTCAAGCTTCACCATCACAAGGATTTCCTCACTTCGTTCAATCATCTTACTTCAACCATCCATCTCATTCTACCCATTGTAAATATAACATTAACTTTCTAGTGATAACTAACACTAACCACTAACATACTAACACAAAATAGCCATTGACCTAACCATAAAAGACACCTCACCTCAAGACATGTGCATAGTAACTCTCTCACCTTATCTACCATCAATAATGCTCTCTTTTGAGCCCACATCCATGATTCAAGCAGACAAAGAAAGCCCGCAATGTTTTGATATTTAAAAAAAAATCATAATCCTGATTTGTTAGCTTGTAAATTAGGATTTCCAATAATCTTAATGAGGGGTCTCCAACCTATAAATAGGCCCCTCTCCTTCTTGTAAAACAACTTCCAATATCTCACATAGCACCCCAACACTCTATGCGTGAGGAGAGACTTAGGCGTAGTAACCACTTTGTAAGCTTCACTTTTGGTGTAAGAGAAGCTTTCAAGCTACACATTGCAAGTGAGAGAGTATGAGTTGAAAAAATCTCAAAACCACTATTGTATATGCTCCTCCATCATCAATAAATTGAGGTTTGGTGCATCAAAGGCGTGATTTGACGTTCAAATCTTCGCCCTTCCATTTGTGCAATACGGTAATTCAAGGTGACTTGTGTATTTTGAGTTTCTATCGGTTGATTTTGTTTTAGAAAGTGTTTTAATGTGTTTTCATTGCCAATTTTGTGTCCATTGTAAGAGGGTATTGTGGTGAGAGGTCTCCCACACCCTAAGACAATGTATGTGTTTTGGCAATGTTTAGTATTCACTAAGCATTGAGTTAGTTTCGTACAAGCTCAGCGATAGCATCATAACAGACCATCTCCATTTGCAAGTCACAAATAAGGTATTACGCAAGATCCCTTCCTCTCTCTCTTCCCTTTGCTCTAGATCTCCTTGGTCCATTTTGTGTGTGTCTTGTTGTGAGGTTGCTTGTGTGTGTTTTGTGGCACATCTTCTTGGTTGTGCCAAAATCTCTCTTGCGTCCTAGTTCGCATACCATAACTAGGTGGTGCCCCTATCTTGCTTGGGTTTGGTTGTGGGTTTGTTGTTGTGTTGTGCTTGTGGTTGCCCCAGCCCCAATTGAGCAGCAAGGGATCCTTGAGGGGTATTTAGAGATCGCCTCTCTTTTTACCCGCCCCGGACCGCTTCACTTGGATCGGGGGTGTTGCCTAGGTCTTCTTCTTTTGTTAGGCTCATCTACACGGTTAGTGCATCGGGGGTTGAATGACCTACACGGCTAACGCGTTGGAGATTTTGCCTTGGCTTTGCCTAAACACCCGGTGCTGGGCATCGAAGAGGCATGGTGCATAAACTGGTATGGTTGGTGTTGATACCCTTCCACCTGTTGGTACTTGGGATTCTTTCAGAGCTCGGGGTTCATGGAGGGAGGCGAAGCGGCCTCAACCTATGTTTGGCTCAGGTAGGTTGGAGATGTTCTGGCTTGCTCCCGATGAAGTGAAATTCTCTTTGTCCATTGTAGAGCGGAAGTGGATAGGTGGACCAGTTGATCCCTACACAGGGTCCGGTGCTCTGCTAGTTATTTTGTCATAAACTTTTTGATATTATGGTATACCCAAATTTTGTCATTGCATTAATACATGGTTTGCCTGTTCCATTTAAATGGGCATTTAAATATTCTCTGTTGTCATCTTCTTATGTCTCTGTGCACTCTATTTCACCCTCCACTATATTCTCTCTCTCTCTCTCTCTCTCTCTCTCTCTCTCTCTCTCTCTCTCTCTCTCTCTCTCTCTCTCTCGCTCGTCCCACAATGCTGTGTACACATATATTCACCCTCCACAATGTTATATTTTTCTTGAGTACGCTTTCATTCATAACACCCATTCAGAGGTAGCACTAGTCGCTACGTACCTCTGGATGCAGTCCGGCCCATGGCCTAAACTCCATGCTTGGCCCCTATGCAAATGCTTCTGCAACTCTGATGTATATTGAAAATTCTATAAAAGTGTAAATTTTATATTTTGTGCATAGACCCCTGGGGAGCGGTATCTCTCAGAATTCCTCACTCCACATTTGGTAAAAGCAGCCTAGAAAGTCCTTACCACATCCATGTTGCACATATCTTGCAATCAACGCACTCATCAAACGACACTTTGGACAAAAAGCTCCTCAAGGACCTTTTGTGCCTTCATAAGTGCACTACATTTGGCATATATATATTAAAATGTTTCTCCGAGAGCCCTTGAGTATCAATCTCATCGTGAATTCTCACCCCCAAAATTATTGTTTAAGGCCATGAGTGTTCAAGATGCAAGCATAATAAATCAATGGGTCTTTCCACTTGCATTAATCGAGCAGCTACGCCATGGATGCTTATGAGTGCCCATCTTGATTCTCATGCAGTCAATGTTTTGAGCCAGCTCTTGTATGCTAAGAGTTGCATAAATGTTACTCATAAACCGATATGCTACAATATTAAATTTCTTCAGTTCGATTACACGCTCAAAGGCCAATCGTCCAAGCTCTACATTTCTCTATTTTTTATAAGCACATAGATGAGCTCACCAAACTGGTATTAATCAGATGATAGCCTTGTCGTGATTACTCTCATAGCTTTGGCAAAATGCCTTGCCTACTGCAAATGGTCAACCATACCAGTGTAGTGATCTCTGTCTGGTACATTGTCATATTTTTCCCTCATGCTATAGAAAAGCATTCAACCCTCATCCAATAGACCAAGTGACTACCTGCATTGAGCACATTGAGAAAAGTGAATGCAGTTGGGGAGGTGCCCTCATGTTCCATCCCACAAAAACAGTTGAGAACTTTTCATGCTAGTTTTTGTGCCATGTAGTTGGATGCGAAGGGAGAGTCTGCCATGGAGCACTCTGTTGAAGCAACTTTCAGGATATTCATCAATCATGAAGATTGAGAAATTGTATGTGTGTGTGTGTGTGTGTGTGTGTGAGAGAGAGAGAGAGAGAGAGAGAGAGCACCTCAGTCGCCGCACAACTGGATGCAAATTTTGCAAAGGAGAGTCCATCGTATGATGTCTATGTCTTATATAAACATATGTGCACATCGCCAATTAAATAAAGTGTTACATGCATGCTATAAACAGTTGTACGCATCGTAAAAACGCTGCTGCGTGCGTGCTGTTTGATTTTGTCGTTAATAAGTCGTGGAGGAACGTCTTTCGAAATTTTTGAATCAACGAAATAAAAAAGCTGGTGCATGCATGCTATAATATATAAATAGTTGTGCGCATCGTAAAAATGTTGCTGCATGAGTGCTGTTTGATTTTGCCGTTAAAAAGTCTCGGCCACGTGGACGAATGCCCTGTGAGATTTTTGAATCTGTGTATATGCTAACGAAGTAAAGAAGCAACAAGAGTGCTTTGTTAGCTGTGTTTGCATCGAATTGAAATTGAGCAAAATATTGGAAACTATGTATGCCATTTCAACACTTCTCAAATGACAAAAAATTGATTATTTTGATGCTATTAATTATGTCTAAGATATTTATTAGTTGAGAGGAGAGACATCAAAATGAAGGGGGGGGGGAGAGAGAGAGAGAGAGAGAGAGAACATCAAAGGGTGTTAGATTTTTTTCCCTGAGAGAAAATGAAGCGCAGAGAGAGAGAGAGATTTCATGAAAGCGTGTTACATTTTTTTACCTAAGAGTGTTTGGATATCGATCATCGTGGTTTAGAGGTGTACCTCGCAAAAATAGGATATCGATCGTAGTGCTTTAGAGGTGTACCTCACAAAAAACCACAAGGAGTGTTAGAGTTTTGTGAAGCTCAATGTTCATGATCATACAAGATGTCAATGTTATTAATTGTTTGTTGTTCCATTTTTATGTTTTTAAAAAAAATAAAGCATGCAAGTCTCCTTGCATGGGGGAGTTTGCAAAGTCCTCCCCAATTTTTATAATACGAGGGAACGTGTCATTCCCACGGCAGCATGCAATTTTCAGTGTGTTCATTTACTACGTTTTTAGTGTTAAAAATCAGAAAAGGTTATAATGCTTACTCACCGTGCGATTGAATGTCTATTGCCATGCACTTCCTTGCATCAACGATATTGGGCATCTCCCACACATAACCTGCTGCATACCCTTCAAGAAGTTTTTATGCTATTGTGAGGGCATCACATTTGGTATAAATATTGATCAAATCACCACCAAGCATGACATCGTACTCCCAACAACTTCGTACTCCCAACAATTATTGACTAGCAATGACATCGTGAATTCTGATATTCATGTGAAAGTCTTCCATAAGACCACAGGCCTTCAAGGACATGTAAGCATAAGTGAATGTATTTGGAGAAAGAGGTTCCGTAAAAACAATCAAGAGATTTTTGCGACAAGCATATTGGGTATATCTTGCAACCAACACGTTGCAAGTGATGATATTCAAGAGAGAATGCCGAGCAAGAAATTTTCTTTCATGCTTTCATGACAGTATCACATTTGGCATACATATCAACCAAGAAATGCCAAGCATGACATCCTTCACCAACAACACCAAACTAGGTATCTTCTCGTTAATTCTCTGACCCATGTAAACAGCATGCATAAGGCCACTAGCCTTCAAGGTGCAAGCATAGGTGAATGCATTTGAAGAAAAGCCTTCCATTTGCATCTGCTTCCAATGCTAGCCAGGCACCATGAAGTTGGGCATATCCAACAATCAATGCATTCGAGGTGATGAAATTCCAGAGGGAAAGCCAAGCAAGATATTTTTTTGCTATCGTGGGAGCACCATAGTAGATCAAAGCACCACCAAGTACGATAATTCTTCACACCCAATCCCTTATCAACAACCTTAATATGAGAAACCCTCACTTTGCATTTGTCTAAAGCAGCCTGTAGGTGCTTGAGGAGCTTTTTTCGGGCATATCTTGCAATCATAGCATTGCAAGAGACAACATCTTGCACCACATTTGGCATACATATCGACCAAGGCATAGCCAAGCACGGCAAATTTTTTGCAATAGCCCCTATTCAAGTGAATTTTTCAAGCCCATATCGGTATCTTGCGTACAGCCACATGCCTTCAAGATGCATGCATATGTGATTGCATCTGGAGAGAGGCCCCCCACTTTGCATCCGCTGAAAACAGTCGAGATCTTTCTGGCCCTGCACATGTTGCGCATAACCCTGAATGAGTTAACGTTGTTTCGACTAGTAAGCTCCTCAAGAACTTGCAGAAAAGCATAGAGCTCCGGGCGTGACCCTTGTCAGGCATATCCTGCAATCATAGCGTTCCAAAAGACAACATCCCGCACCACATTTGGCATACATATTGACCAAGGCATTGCCAAGCATGAATTTTTTTTGCAACAGCCCCTATTAAAGAGAATTTTCAAGCCCATATTGGCATCTTGCGTACAACCACATGCCTTCAAGTGCACGCGTATGCCTATCTTGTTGTGCCTATCTTGCAATCAATGCACTCTAAGAGACGACATTCGGGACATGAAGCTCCTTAGGCACGTTTTGTGCTTTATGAAATGCACCACATTTAGCATACGAATCAACCAAGGCATTGCCAAGCACGACAATTTCTTGCAGAACCCTTGACTAACAATATTAGAGTGAATTTATCAGCATCCTACGTAGGTGATTGCATCTGCTACCTGCATGCCTTCAAGATGCATGCGTAAGTGATTGCATCTATGGCTGCATCGGTGATTGCATCTGCTGACCCACATGCCTTGTAGATGCATGCATAGGCGTAGTTGACAGCATCTGGAGAGAGACCATGTCTTCAATCGGCTGACCCGCATGCCTTCTAGATGCGTGCGTAGGCATAGGTGATTGCATTTGGAGAGACCCTGCCTGCCATCGAGACAGGAAGCTCCTCAGGCATGTTTTGTGCTTTTTGAAGTGCACCACATTTAGCATACTTATCAACCAAGGCCTTGCCAAGCACGAGATTTTTTTGCAACAATAGTCCATGACTTACAATATCAAAGCAAATTTTTAAGCCCATATCAACATCTTGTGTAGAGCCACATGCCTTCAAAATGCATGCACAGGTGATTGCATTTGCATAGAGGCCCTCACTTTGCATCCGTTGAAACAATCAAGAGCTTTTTGCCCCTGCTCCTGTTGTGTGTATCCTGCAATCAATTAACACTGTTTTAAATTGTAAGCTCCTCAAGAACCTCCTGAAAAAGCTTAGAGCTCCTGGCGCGGCCCTTGTCGGACATATCGTACAATCATAGCGTTCCAAGAGACAACATCCCGCACCACATTTGGCTACATATCGACCAAGGCATTGCCAAGCACAACAATTTTTTTGCAACAGCCCCTATTAAAGGGAATTTTCAAGCCCATATCGGCATCTTGCATACAACCACATGCCTTCAAGATGCACGCGTGTGTGGTTTCATCTAGAGAGAGGACCCCTCTTGCATCCACTAAAAATAGCCGAGAGCTTTCTGGCCTACTCCTGTTACGCGTATCCCACAATCAGTTAATGTCATTCCGAATAGTAAACTCCTCAAGCACTTGGAGAAAACAACCCAGAGCTCCCAGCACGGCCCTTGTCGGGCATATCATGCAAGCATAGCGTTCGAAATTACAACATCCCGCACCACATTTGGCATATGTATCGACCAAGGCATTGCCAAGCACGACAATTTCTTGCAAAAATCCTTGACTAACAATATCAGAGTGAATTTTTAAGCCCATATCAACATCTTGTGTAGAGCCGCATGCCTTCAAGATGCGTATGTGATTGCATCTGGAGAGAGACCCCCACTTTGCATCCGTTGAAAACAGCCAAGAGCTTTTTGGCCCTGCTCCTGTTGTGTGTATCCCACAATCAATGCACTCCAAGAGACGACTCCTCAGGCTCGTTTTGTGCTTTCTAAAGTGCACCACATTTAGCATACGTATCGAACAAGGCAATGCCAAGCACAACAATTCTTGCAACAACTCTTGACTAACAATATGAGAGTGAATTTTTAACCCCATATCAACATCTTGCATGGAGCCGCATGCCTTTAAGATGCCTACGTAGGTGATTGTGATTGCATATGCTGCCGACCCAAAAGCCTTCAAGATGGTTCTAGAGAGGGAGCTCATTTGTGCTTTCTCAAGCATATCGGATAGGAAGCTAAAAATAGCGTAGAGCTTTCTGGGCTTGTTCTTGTTGTGCGTATCCCACGACTAATGCATTTTGATGCTTTGCATCCACTAAAAACAGCCTAAACTTTGTGGCCCTGGTCTTGTTACACACATCCCGCGATTAGTGCAGTTCAAGAGGCGACATTTCTGTCAGGACCACCTTGTGATATGTGCACCACATTTGGCATACATATCAACCAAGGCATTGCCAAGCACGACATCTTTTTTCATCGATAGCCCCTGACTAACAATATCAGGCTGAATTTGAGTGCCCATACAGCATCTTGTGTTGCGGCTAAAATGATGCATACTTCCCTTGCAGTTCCTTGTCAGCCGATGGAAGTGGCAAAGAGTGGTTTCCACTCCTTCTTGACCCTGATAATAGCTTGGATCAGCTAGGGTTCCTTAATGAGCTTCAGACTCAGCTTCAGAGCTGTATAACCACTCAACTAGAGAAGCACTTTAGAAATTCATATTACAAAATGATCTGGCAACAAATATTACATTGGCAAATTCCTTGATTCTCATGCATGCGTCCTTTGGGAAAACTTGTTGCTCCTACTATTTCGGCCCATGCCAGGAAATTAGAGAGAGGCCTTCCCTTTGCATCTAGTAAAAACAGCCCAGAGATTTCTTGCCACAGCCAGGTTGAATATATCCTGCCATGAGCAACTTGCATCTGGTAAAAACAGCCCAAAGCTTTCTTGCCCTGAGCAGCTTTCACGATTTCCACAGCTAACGGCTTAGCTCTTAACAAAGCATCTGCAATGTTGTTGGTCTAAGAGCTTCCAATCTACTCTTCAATGGTTCAATGAGGCCTTGGAAGAACTGGCCACTTGTTGTTCCAAGGTCATCTTTTGCGCATATCTCTTCAGAGTCACGAACTTGAAGTAATACTCCTCTACAACAAAAAATAGCTGTTTGAGTGAGAAAAACTCGTTCATTTTGATGGCCCTATGAGCTGGCGGTAAGTAGCGTTCGGTCACTGCAGTCTTAATTTCTTTCCATGACTGAGAAGATCTAACAATGTCGGAGTCCTGGTAATGTTGTTTCCACCATATTTTGGCGTCTCAGGTAAGTCAAAACATGGCAAGCATAGTCTGATTCTACGGATGAGTTCCTACAGCTTCAAAATAATCCTCCATGGCTTCGATCCACACTTTTGCATCTTGTTCCACAACCCCTTCACCTTTGAAGTTGGGGGGTTGTGCTTGCTTGAGAAGAAGATTTTTCTCCTGAACCACGGTATAAAGAGCAGAAGCAGGTACCTACATGATTTCATAAGATCGGTAGACTGATAATTTCAAAGACTTATCACACAACTAAGATTTAAACTCAGAATAGACACAAGATTAAGATACTCAATTCAAAAGACTTGACTCTTTATTCATAAAGTGAATATTTACAAGGATAGTCTTACAAAAAAGGCTAAGGGTATCTCATTGTACATTCTGACAAATTTCCGCGACATCTAAAGAATCCGCATAGCTCGCTCACTTGGAATATGGTGATACAAACGATGGGTGATTGGTATAATAGTTCCTATACTCATTTGAAATCGGGAAGTAAATTACAAGATCCATATTCTTAGGGGTATTATGAGGAATAGAAAACGTTCTGATCCTTTGATATGGAATTATCTCCACCACTTTCTCCCATACCCATTCGTTCAAGGGTTTCCCCGTGCCTCCTGGATAAGTGGGAACAGTGATACTCGAGTTTGTACCCAAGAAGTAGTAAATTGAACTACTCTCAATTCCTCTGCCCAGCGTAGTTTCCTTAAGTCCGTGGTAAGACATCCCAACTTCCAAGCATTGATGTAATAAGTCCCACCTTCATTGCTCCATTCGAGCTCGCAGCCTTTATCTATCCGAGTCGAATGAGGAGTGTGAGCCTTCATCAGTAGCTCCATCACACTCCATCGAAAAAGATAGTTTGGAGAACGACAGGCACTCTCATAAATAAGTTCGAAGACTTGGAATTTGTGATGTTCAACCACAGGATCTTCCTGAAATATCGTCTCATAAGCCTTGGATTAGCTATTCAATTCTTGTTTTTAAAATTTTCAAAGAGTACGAATTTTTCCAAACTAACCTAGGCTCTGGACCCTAAGCTCTAATACCAACTGTGAGGTCCCCTCCCCGTCTCACCTTGACGGAACTGGAGGACACCTGAAGATCGCTAGATCCTATGTGGAAGCAACAAAAATAAATGGCTAAAAAGAAAACCAGTGGATGGTCTCTCATCACTTTGTGAGTTGAGTCTGAGCCACCAGTGAGAGGAGTCTAGCTCCGCCCCACAAAGGAAGCGTAATTACGTATTATCGGACCTATTCTCATCTTCCAGGAGGAGAAGTAACCTCGATGCCTTTTTCCTCATAACTTTCAGAGGCACGTACACCGAGTTCCTTCCGCTCTGGCGTAATGAGATATCTAATTTTGTACTCTATTGCACAGGGCAGAGAGTTCCCGACTGATCGGGACCACCTGTCTCGTAGGCTTAACAAACTGAGCCAAGCCCCCACTTTCCACCCCGCACTCACACATAGTCTTTGTGTGGCCTAATTACTAACACATTGTTGTTCAAACACTTAGGGTTCCTTGTTTTTATTTCCTCGACACAAGTTCGTTAAGACATCCCTTCAAACATTGTCAAATCGGCACCAAAACATATCTTTCCTAGGAAAAAGTACTCAACAAACAATACTTCATTACAAATTCCAATATCCTGGAGTCGTGAGGACCTCCAGCGAGTGTTAACTCCACCCGTTGTCAATTGGCCGCCCATACAACCAGTCCATGATCCACCCAACTTCATGGAGTAACTCCGGTTAAAATCATGTATCCATGGCATCAAAAGCAAGCCATGGACATATCCACCACATAGAAAGCAAGTCGTGGATTTAGCTCCTGCAATAACTTCGCGCGCTACCACCCTGTGATCAGTAGGGGGTTTAGACTAAGTCGACATTGGACTAATGAATGAAACTTGTTTGAGATAGTTTTTCCTAACAACCATTCTTTCCTACCTCAAAACAGTCTTTCCATAAAGCATTTCTTTCCTATTTATTTCAAACTTAAATTTAAATAAAACCTTTAAAATACTAATACCGTTGTCTCAATTGGATTTCCAACATATGTTGGGGAGTTTAAACATTCCTAAAGTTATAGTAATGAAATGCTTATGTGAAATACAAAATAAAATCCATCGTACCTCATGAATTTCCTCTTTGATGCCTCGTGAGATGGACGGATTTTCCTCTCTCATTGGTGCTTTACCATTGTTCACCATGTTGCTAGTTCCTGCATTGCGGTCGTTATCACCACCGAAACATGTCCTCTTGGGGGCCATATCTCACTACCTTGGGTTAGAAAAACTCCGAAGAAAGAACGGCTAAAATATGGTATCAAGTAACCATATTAACAATGATTAGGCATCCACAAGGATTAGGAAAAAGAGTATCTAATCTTACTCATAACAATACTCTACATCTAGGAGAGTGCAATGAATTGCTTTTAAACCATAGCTTTCCTCAATTAGAAGTTGATTTGAGTTATGGATAATCACACATAGACTTGTGTAAAGTAACATTGACAAGGGGGAAACTAGCTAAGATTAATCGACATGCTGTTATGCACAAGTGATTTAGAGTAAAAAATTTCTTTTCCTAATTAGGTATCTAATGATACATAGAAAGGAGGCAATTCTTCCCTAATTAGTCACTTGACCATGAATGAAGAAAACAAGCTTACCATAAACACACATGCATAATCTTTACCATAATATTACCTTAACTACATCCACCATATGCAATATAAGAAAAGGGAGGATCAAAATCTACTTTACCATGCATAAATATGTGTAATTAGATTACTGCAAATAGAACTCTAATCATACATAATCTTTAATGCACAAGGGAACATAATCATGTAGAAATTTAATGCACAAATGGAGATTGATTTCACCCTTTAATCATGTATTAGCTAGAACATAAGAGGGAAGATTAATTCCTTCTTAATCATGTACTAAAATCACATAAGTGGGTAGGAAACTATTAAATATTAATTATGCATAATTAAGGGAATTAGATCTCCTTGAGAGATTAGGGTAGCTTTAGTGCTCCTTAATCCGACAAGGAAGGAAATGATCAATAGGTAAGAGACTATAAATTATGATGTAACCAACTAGCAGAATTAATAAAATAGGGTAGGCTCAACATAGGTCCTCCAGAGAGAAGAGGATATGGAGCAATTAGAGTAACATAAGTTGAATTAATCACCTTGATTAAGACTCCTTGTATATGCTAATTGATGTAAGTGAGCTCCTCCAATGGAAGCTCCGTCAGCAGCACTTACTTGTGAGACTTGAGGGTTGTGTGTGTCTAGAGAGGGGTGAGCTACACTTATATAGGCAATCCCCTCAAGGAGGGTCGATTTATCTTTCTATAAATGGATTTAGAAGGTTTACACACACACACACACACACACACACACACACACACACACACACACACACACACACACACACACACACACACACACACACCTCCAAGTGCCATGCCAAGTGTGGGATTCCCTAGTGAGGTGTCCTCACTTGCCCATCCCACTTTCCTATGCTCCTTCACTCTCTCTCTCTCTCTCTCTCTCTCTCTCTCACACACACACACACACACACACACACACACACACACACACACACACACACACACACAAATTGATTCCTACAAGAAGAGGTAGCACTAGCTTCTTGCTATAATGAGGGGATGTGGTGTCCTAGGCCCATGCTCCATTGCCCACACCTCACTCTTTGGCCCATGCTCTACCTTATCTAGGCCATGCTTAATTCCCATGCTACACTTTCCATGCTTAACCTAACACATGTCACAAGACTAGCTATACACATGATCCATGGCCATACATGATAGAGACACATGCCCATGCACATCCATGCCATACACATACCTTAGGAATTTACTAACCTTAGGCTAACTAAACTTATACTAACCCAAATTCAATTATGAAACTTGCTAACTCGAGACAGACCTGCAGGTAACAGATACGACTACCTGCCATAAATAGCAACCTCTGGGGTCCGGATCCTATTTTTAAGGAAACCTGGGTCGGTGCACAGTTTGACGAGCCGGTCGACTCTAAACCATACCGGGGTCAAAAACTTTCTATTTTTGAAAAATTTTCACAAAAATTGAATTTAACCAGAATTAAAAGTTCTACAAGGATCACAACACAAAAATGACATCTGATGAATGAAGCCTGCTAAAAATAGCATCTTTTGCCAAACTGATATTTAGGCTTAAAATTTTACATAGGTAACCCTTTTCTAGGGCAGGTAGAGACCTTACACAATCTGGGCTGAAAAGCAAAACCCGTTGCCTTTAACCCCTCATTTGGCATACATATCGACCAAGGCAATGCCAAGCACAACATTTATTTTCAACAACCTCTAACTAACAATATAATTGTGCCTATATCAACATCTTGCGTAGAGCCACATCCCGTCAAGATACATGTGTGGGTGATTTCATATGGAGAGAGGCCCTTGCTTTGCATACATATCGACAAAGACAATGCCAAAAACGACATCTTTTTTATAGCTAGTACCTCCGACAAAATCTACTTGTCAATCCGAGGAGTGTCAAACCATCTCCCATCTCATACCTGTATACGTACGTGATTGCATCTAGAGAGAGGCCCTCGCTTTGCATCTTTTGAAAACGGGCTAGAGCTTTCTAGCCATATTGAATGGGGCAAATATTGCAATCAATGCATTCCAAGAGTCCACACTCTGGATAGGAAGCTCCTCGAGCACTTGTGTAGAGCCACATGCCTTCAAGATATAAGCATAGCCTTCATGACGAAAGTATAGGTGACTGAATTTGGAGAGATACACTTGCTTTGCATCCGAAGGAAATGTTGTAGATCCTTTTGGTATTGCTCTTGTTGTGCACATCCCGCAATCTGTGCATTCCAAGAGATGACATTCCGGGTAGGAAGCACCTCAAACACTTTTTGTGCTTTCTCAAGCACTCCATATTTGGCATACATATCGCCCAAGGCATGGCCAAGCACGACATATGTTTTCAACAACCTTTGACTAACAATATAATTGTGCCCATATCAGCATCTTGTGTAGAGCAACACGCCTTCAAGATACATTCGTGGGTAATTGCATATGGAGAGAGGCGCTTGCTTTGCATACGTATCGCCAAAGATAATGCCAAGCACAATATCTTTTTTCAACAGCCTTTGAATAACAATATAATTGTGGATTTTTATGCCCATGTCAGCATCTTGCATAAAACCACATGCCTTCAAGATGCATGCATCTCGAGAGAGCCCTCGCTTCGTATCCACCGAAAACAAAATAGAGCTTTTTAGCCCAGCCGTGTGGGGAAAATCTTGCAATTAGTATGTTCAAAGAGTCCACACTACGGACAGGAAGCTTGTCGAGCACTTTCGTAGAGCCACATGCCTTCAAGACCTTCAAGACGGAAGTATAGGTGACTAAATTTGGGAACTTACACTTGCTTTGCACCCACTTAAAACACCCTAGAGCTTTGTGGCCCTGCTCTTGTTGCGCACATCCCACAATTAGTGCATTCCAAGACTCGACATTCTGGACAGGAAGCACCTTAAGAACTTTTTGTGCTTTCTCAAGTGCACCACATTTGGAATACATATCGACCAAGACAGTGCAAAGCACGCCATCTCGCCTGCTGAAAACAGTCCATGTCAACATCTTACATAGAGCCACATGTCTTCAAGATGCATGCGTAGGTGATTGCATCTGTCTTTCATGCAATGCTAAAGTATCTTTTTATCCAAGCATGATGCACGTGCAGTGTGGGTATGCAGAGTTTGCTCCGCGAATTCTTGGGTCCTCGCTTCGCATCTGCTGAAAACGAACATAGTACTAGACGACTACAATTGACAGACAACTGTGACAGTCATTGACGCAACGATGATTGGTATAGAGCGATCGCTGATTCGATGTTAAAAATAACGAAGACTTTTTTACTTTCCGATTTCGAAATCTTGACACGAGGGTGAGAGAGAGGGCAGCTTTGGGATTTTGCCTTCTACGCTAACGAAGTAAAAACACCCTGCCCGAAGGATAGTCTAATTTGGCAAGTCCTTGCCAGCGTTTACTGCCTTCTACGTGATCAACCTTACTCTGTGGAGCCAGGCAGACACATTGTTAAGCTACCCATCGCTGATTGCCATTTTCGTACTTTTGGACGTTCATGATGCACCGTTATTTGAAAACTTTCCAGGTCTCTCTCTCTCTCTCTCTCTCTCTCTCTCTCAATGGCTATTGTCATTTACGACAAACTAAGATTAATTCCGGGAAATGGGTCTATATCTAGGAAATGGTTCTTCTGAGAGAGAGAGAGAGAGAGAGAGAGAGAGAGAGAGATTGATTTAGATTTATTTCATTACCAGCTTCTAAAGGCTGAACTTGGCCCATGAAATGAAATGTTCAGTTACATCATCATCATATGATCCAAATGTTCAGAATAGAAAATACAAAACATTAAAATAACAAACGCTAAACTGTGAACAAATAAGAGACTCAGTAGAGAGAGCGGTGGCCTATGAGACAAATCAATGTACAACTGTGATATCTCCCCTGGTATCCCAAAAAAGGGTAAAAAATATGAATATAGTATACAATAGCTGGTAGAGTGTGATGTAGGTCAGGATGGAGCTATATGGTTAGGGGCTCAAAATGCAACACCATATGCATCGGGTGTATGAGCATGATATGCAGTCTATCTATCTCCATTCTGCCCCATAGTGGGGTTGTAATACAATATACTTTGGCGGGGTGGGGGTGGGGGTGGGGGTGGGGGGGGGGAGGTGGGTGGGTGGGTAGGTGGGGGAGGGTGTGTAAAGAGCTCCTTAAAGAATATTCTTGAATGTCTTTTGAGCTGAGCCACTCTCTCCTCGATTTCCCGGTGATGTCGGGCTCTGTTCTCTTTCATTTCTCCATGGTAGAGCCTGGTATCCAATAGCCTAGAGCTTGAGACAAGGATGAAGTTTGACGCGTGAGAGAGAGAGAGAGAGAGAGAGAGAGAGAGAGAGAGAGAGAGAGAGAGAGAGAGAGAGAGAGAGAGAGAGAGAGAGAGAGAGAGAGAGAGAGAGGGGGGGGGGGGGGGGGGGGGAAGAGGGGGGGGGTGGGATGGAGCTTGAGACACGAGAGGGAGGGATGGAGCTTGAGAAAGAGAGGTTGAAGCCACATTTGTTCTTTCAGGGTGTTGTGCTTTCTGCCAAAAAAGAACAGGTGGAAGCTAGAGCTCCATACCCAAGCTTAAAGCTTTAGCAAGGAGAGTAGCTCAGTAGAGATGTTGAGAGCTTGAGGAGGAGGTGAGACGAGCCTCCAAACAGACCCAAATCAGCTTTCCAAATAGCCCCAAATCTACCCCCAAACAGCCCCAAGCATGCCCCCAAATGGCTAATTAAAAAAACGTAGACTTTTTTGGTTGACAGTTCCGGATTCCCGTTCCGCCATTCTGGGTGCCGTTCCGCCTCGTTCCCCCCTGCTCCGCTTACACCCCATTCCAGAACGGCGTTCCGTTACCGACTCCATTTCAAGAGTCGGACCAATCCGGAACGCCGTTTCGGAATGTCTAGGGTCCGTTCCGCCCATTCCCTATTACTATGAAAGAAAGGTCAACGAGAGTTTAATGACTGTTTTTCTGATTTATTACCGTCACAACTGCCGCCGGAGAGGCCTGAGGACCATACGATAGATTTGGTGCCAAGGTGTAGCCCACCAAAGAGACCTACCCTACAGGGTTAGTGCGGCTCAGCAGAAAGAGATTATGAGCCAGGTTGAGGAGCTTTTAGAGAAGGGGATGATTCAGTCTAGTTCTTCACGTTTTTGCTCCCTAGTGCTCCTAGTGCAGAAGAAGGATGGCTCTTGGCGCATGTATATTGACTACCGTGCGTTGAATAAGAATACCATCAAGAACAGGTTTCCTATCCAAAGCATTGATGATATTCTTGACCATGTAGAGGGTGCTACAATTTTCAGCAGGATAGACCTTTAGAGTGGGTACCATGAGATTCGTATAAGGCCAAAGGATGTGCATAAGAGTGTGTTTAGAACGACATTTGGTGTCTATGAGTTTCTAGTGATGCCATTTGGTCTTACAAATGCTCCTGCTACGTCCAATAGGATGATGGGTCGGATTTTCCGCTCGCATCAAAAGTTTGTTGGCACATTCTTTGATGACATGATAGTCTATTCAAAGAGTGAAGAGGAGCACATGCGTCACTTGACCATTGTGTTTGAAGAGCTGTGCAGTCACAGGTTACTTGTCAATCCTAAGAAAAGTGAATTCTTCTTGGAAGAGATCCACTTTCTTGGCCACATAGTGTCAAAGGATGGTGTCCGAATGGATCCTGCAAAGGTTGAAGCTATTAAGACATGGCCAGACTTACCAACTGTTCACGATTTCCGAAGTTCTTGGGATTGTGCTCATACTATAGAAGGTTTAGTAGGAACTTTGCAGAGATAGCTTCCCCTCTTCACGCTTTGCAAAAGAAAACGGTCACTCTCAGATGGACCCAAAAAGAGATTTCAGCTTTCAGTCTCTTAAAGAAAAAGTTGACTTCAGATCTCGTGATTGTTTTACCAGATCTTAGGAAGTCATTTGTGGTCCAGTGTGACGCATGTGGCAATAGCATCGGAGCAGTGCTAGTGCAAGATGGTCGGGTAGTAGCTTATGAGAGCAGAATCTTGCAAGGGCCAGAGAAGACTTTGCAAATCTATGAGAAAGAGCTTTTGGCCGTCATTCATGCGCTCTCTAGCTGGAAGCACTACCTGTTAGGTGCTGATTTTGTTGTCAAGACAGACCATTAGACCTTGCGATACTTCTTGACTGTCACGTGACATGTAACAAACTGCTGACGTGTCAAAGCCTAAAGAATGGAGCCAACTTGTAGAGGCTGGCCGAGGGGCCTAAACCCTAAGAAGAACAAGTAACAGAAGAAGAAGTCCTACCAACTTATGGGGACCCCGTCCGATGGGGCCCCAAGTGACATAAAGGATTAAAATAAAGTAGGACCCACACACACACAAAAACTGATGACGTGGCAAATTTCAAAAATTTGCGCTGACATGATGACGTGGCAGGTTGTACGGATTTTCGCGGTTTGCGCTGGCTGCTGACGTGGCAGTTGTACGGAATTCCGGATTTTACGCTGGCAGCTTTTGAGCATTGCTTTTGGACCAGATGCTTTTGAGTTTTGAAGGCTTTTCATGTGAACTGCTTTTTAGGCCAAGGGCCTTTAAATATGAGGTTAGGGCTTATTCTTTGGCATGCTTCTTGGAGAAGGTGCAAAGTCTGGAGTACCGGCTTGTACTATGTTGATGCAATATAAAGAAATACTGAAAGGGGCTCCAAGGTTTGGGGCCAATACTCTCTGGGGTGGAATTCCACCACTTTGTGTCGCGTGTCGTCCCTCTCTTTCAGTTAAGTTGTTATTGAAGTGTTAAAAGTCTATTCAGTCTGCTCTTTTCTATTGGCACGTGGTGCCCGTCTTGTGACAGTGGTATCAGAGCATCAAGCGTGTGCTTTTCTGAAAGCATACCGGTCCTACAAAAGAGCATTATTTGAGGGATCTTCGCCCTCCAACCCGGACTTATTAGCCACTTCCACCCTTACTTCATCGCGCATCGGGCGCGCTCCCGTCTTCACCGCTCATGTCTTACATGGCATAAGCCAATTAAGATCACTTGCAAGAGAAGGATCTAGATTTGTTTCAAGTCACTATTTTTCTCAGAAGCAGTGCCATGGAGATGTTGATGTCTACAGCTACCAAGCAACATACTCCAAGTACTTGGCAAGCTTTCAAGGAAAAAAAAAATTTGCCCGAAGTTATATGGTTTCTGACATCTTCCTTCGGAGTGCAGGTGGGGTATCCTGAAATGCTTGCCATGGAAACCCTAGCAGATTATAACTTGAAATTTCTCGATATCTCCCAGTAGATGTCTCTTCACGAGCATAAGATCCAGTGTGATTGCTATCTTGGGACTACCATCGTTGCCAAAGAAACATTGTTTGTCCAAGAGCTGATGGACCATGCTGTGCTCGGCTACGACCTTATGGAAGAAACCTAACCCTAATTTTTGGTGCAGGTTTTAGGATGGAAAGTCAGTCGACTTTTCGAGCTCGATTGATGTCGAGATTGCTTTTTAAGTTTGAAATCTGTTTGAGAACTTGTTTGGTGATCCTGTTTGGAATTCGTTTGAAATGGATGGTATCTGTTTTGAACTTGTCCTAGTGCCGATTTGAATTGTTTGACTCTGGTTTTAATACCGGTTTCAATGATTGGTGATTTTACTCTCGGGTGGAGAAGTGAGAAATATTGTTTTGGTATTGTTTGAACCTCGGAACGACGCAGGCCGATGCCTGGGGAGCGTTTCGTTGTATGCTAGAAAACCTCCGAACGACGCAGGTTGATGCCTGGGGAGCGTTTGGTTGTTTGCTAGAAAACCTCCGAACGACGCAGGCCGATGCCTGGGAAGCGTTTGGTTGTATGCTTGAACCTCCAAGCGACGCAGATTGCGGTTTGCGGGGGGAGTGACGAGGTAGTCGTTGAGTAGCTTCATACCGCAGACCGTTTGTCTCGGGGGAGTGCTCAACGACGCTGTTTGTTGTGTCTTGTAACATGCATATGTAAGCATTTGTGTTGCATTGTGATGTGCCAATTACTGAATATTCCTAATTGGATGAGATTGCTTGGGTATGTAAGTTTTTTTTAGTGCATCAAGACACCCGAGGAAGATCAATACGGTCTGGGTGTGATGGCTAATTTTACTACGTCGGAATATCAAGAGTTCCGATCTGGACGAAAGGAGAAGATAACTCCTTGATCAAAAGAGCAGAAAGGAGAAGCTAACTTCTTGATCAAAACAACCGAGAGGAGAAGCTAACTCCTTGATCAAAAGAGCAGAAAGGATTCCTTGACAAAAAGAGCAAACTGATTGTCCCTCGGAATGTCCCTCGGAAATTTTTGAGCTAACTTGAGTTGTTTTGCAGATATGCTGTAATCGCGGACGATTGCTCTCTTTCAAGAAGGGGAGATGTAACAAACTGTTGACGTGTCAAAGCCTAAAGAATGGAGCCAACTTGCAGATGCTCGACGAGGGGCCTAAACCCTAAGAAGAACAAGTAACAGAAGAAGAAGTCCTACCAACTTATGGGGACCCGCTCCGATGGGGCCCCAAGTGACAAAGGATTAAAATAAAGCAGGACCCGCACACACACAATAACTGATGAAGTGACAGATTTCTAAAACTTGCGCTGACATGATGACGTGGCAGGTTGGACGGATTTCTGTGTTTTGCGCTGACTGCTGACGTGGCAGTTGTACGGATTTCTAGATTTTACGCTGGCAGCTTTTGAGCATTGCTTTTGGACCAAATGCTTTTGAGTTTTGAAGGCTTTTCATGTGAATTGCTTTTTAGGCCAAGGGCCTTTAAATATGAGGTTAGGGCTCATTCTTTGGCATGCTTCTTGGAGAAGGTGCAGAGTCTGGAGTACCGGCTTGTACTGTGTTGATGCAATATAAAGAAATACCGAAATGGGCGCCAAGGTTTGGGCCAATACTCTCTGGGGTGGAATTCCGCCACTCCGTGTCGCGTGTCATCTCTCTGTTTCAGTTCAGTTGTTATTGAAGTGTTAAAAGTCTGTTCAGTTTGCTCTTTTCTATTGGCATGTGGTGCCCGTCTTGTGACAGAGACATCCAACCCTATGTGTCCGTGGACAAGCTATAGCAGGACCAGGGTTCAGTCAGTCAAGTCAGTCTAGAATAGGAAGTGATTTGGCACTTTTGTGAGTCTGTTCGCAGACCGTGCATGACCAGTCACTTAGATTAGATAAGTGACTAGATGCATATCCTCCGGTTGTACACAGCATGATCATCAGCATTCCCATCAGAATCCATCAAGGGAATTTTCCAGTGCATTAAACCTATTTTCCCTATTTTTGACATTTTTCACTTATTTATTGACTTTTGCTGGGAACTAGGTAGGGCAATTTTGCTAAGATAATATATAAGCAAACCAGAGTTAGCACTTTCTGGCAGTAGAGGCAGCAGGAGCACTCGCTCAACAGGCAACTTCTCAGTAGAACCCCCAAGACCTAGCGTTTTCAGCCATTTGCAAAGCTAGCGTTTTTGGACAAGACCAGTAGCCTCGCGTTTTTGCATTGCAGATCAGCCGGCAACAGCAGAGGACAGATCAGCACTAGCGTTAGTGGTTTGCACCAGTAGATTCACAGCGTTTTGCAGCAGGAACCATTTTCAGCCCTAGCGTTTTTGGATCAGCATACCATCCTAGCGTTTTGCAGATTCTTCGCGACGGAACAGTTAGAAGCATCAGCGTTTTCAGTTTTCAGCATATAGACACAGTAGAGCAAGTCCCAAACCTCGCCGATCTCACCTTCCCGCAGCAGATCCTCGCAGCACGGTTAGATCCCGCAAAGTTTGCAGATTCAGCCCGGAAAATGCAAATTTCAGCATCTGCGTTTTCAGCGCGTCGTCGTCGCATCGTCGCCATCGACATCGTCATCGACATAGAGTTAGAATTCAACAGATAAAGATTTGCAGATTTCAGCTCTTAGCATTTTCAGATTTCAGTCCGTCTCGTTGTCGTCCTCATCGTCGTCGACATCGTCGGCAAGTCCAAGCATTGTAGAGATTTGTGCAATCAATAGTAGACTATTGCCATAGGGAGTGGGGCCTTCGGAGGAGGGTTTTAAGAACTCGTTGGTGTTGTATTCTTCTCTCTCTATCTCTTAGTCTCAGCACCTTCATTCAGTGTCTATTCACTTTGTTTGTGTCCATTGCACTCTCTCACTAAAGGAACGGAAGGCTGTCCCTTCCGTAAGTAAAAGGAACTCTTGAGCACAGTTCAGAGCACTCATCTTGAGCAAAGTTCAACATTCACTTCTGCTGCACCTTACATTGACACAGTCAAAGCTATCCGAAAAGCATATGCGATGGGCAAACATTCTTTCTATGCTCCACTTCCAGATTATGCATGTGGAAGGCAAGAAGAATGTTGTGGCTGATGCATTATCAAGGAAGCCACAAATTTCAGCTGTGTCAATTCCTCATCATCATGAGCTCGATGACATGAAGGAACAGTATGCTACTGATGAAGATTTTGCAAGGATCTTTGAACAGTTGCAAGATGGGCAATGCCATGAGCACTACCTCCTCAGAGACGGTCGGTTTCATGATGATGCATGGCAGACTTTCTGTCACTAGGCCATTGCGACATAATGTCATGGTAGAAAGTCATCTCCCACCGCATGCAAGGCATCATGGAATTGATGCGACAATTAAAGAGGTAGAGACATTCTTCTATTGGCCTACTTTGAGGAGAGATGTGGATGCCTTTGTGCGAGCATGCATGATTTGCCAAAAGGTCAAGTTTGACAGGCAAAAGGCACTAGGGTTATTACAGCCATTGCCGATTCCGGATAAGCCATGGGAAAGCATTGCTATGGATTTTATCTGTAACAAACTTGGACACCCCAAGTCAAGATTCTACCATGACAAAGCAGAGATTCACTTCAATTTAACCGACAGAACAAAAAAGAGATGACATGGCCCAGCGTAGTTCCGTGCTAAGAGGTGTTGGCCCCAAAGACTGGCGTTCCTTTCGGTATTTATTTTTGTATTAATCTGTGTGCAAAGTACATCTGAGCTCGCGGTTGCTCGCGCTCAGACTCTGCGTCTAGATGCTATGAGAAGTGAGCCCCCCTTGGGTCACTTATAAAGGTTTTACAAGGGTTGCTAAAAGCAAAGCCTCAAAAGCATTAAACTTCAAAAGCAATGTCTCCCAAAAGCTAGTGCTGTCAAAAGCAGCCAGCGAAAATTGAAGAAATCGTGGAAATTCCGTACAGTTTTGCTACGTCAGCATGCTCTTCGCTTCTTATTAATGGCACCTAGGCCCCTCGGCAAAGGTCCATAAGTTGGACATGCCACGTCATCAATTGGTGACATTATCTTTGATCTTCCAAGAACGCCGACAAGGAATGATGGTATATTTGCAGGTTTAGCAAGCAAGCCCATTTTATTCCTGTCAGGAAGAAGATAAAATCTTACTAGCTGGCACGGTTGTTCATGTACAATGTGTTTAAGTACCATGGTATGCCACAATCGATTGTCAGTGATCGTGATCCTCGCATGACGAGTTTGTTTTGGAGAGGATTGTTTGAGAACATGGGCACTATGCTCAAGTTCTCGTCTTCGTTTCATCCACAAACTGATGGACAATCAAAAGAGGCTAATTCTACTGTCTTGGATCTGCTGAAGTGTTATGTGTCAGATAATAAGGGCAAGTGGGAACAATATTTGCCTATGCTTGAGTATGCGTACAACAATACAGTGCATTCGTCCATAGGTAAGGCACCTTTTGAGATTGTTGAAGGTGGAAAAAAGGTTCCTTCCATTTTGCATACAAAGGACATGATCTTTGAGGCAGATCGATATGTTGAGAACATGGATGAAATGTATAAGAAGATTAAGCTTGCCTTGGAGAAGACTTGGGCAAAGCAGAAAAGGGTTGCTGATCGTCACCGACGAGAACTGTTGTTTTCAGCTGGTGATTGGGTACTTTTGCGGTTTGAAAGGGCAAGGAAAGGTTGTTTCCGAAGCTTAGCATGCGTTACTATGGGCCTTTTCAAGTGCTTGATAAGATTAATGATGTTGCTTATAGGTTGAAATTGCATGACACTTGGAAGATTCATAATGCATTTCACGTGAGTCTTCTAAGACTCTTTGTCGGTGATGTGCCAGAAGATATGCCACAGGAAGATCGGGCAAAAGTCGATGAACTCGATGAGATCTTGGTACCTGAGCAGATTTTGGCACATAAAGAAAGAAAAGTTAAGGGACAGGTTGCAAGACACTATTTGGTGAAGTTCAAGAACTATCCACCTATGGATGCAAAGTGGATGGAAGAGCATGAACTGTCTGAGTCACCAAATATATTGCAGCTTTACCTTGAGGCCTTTGGGTTACAGCCTATGTATGCCTCTACCCAACGTGTTCAAAGGAGGTGTAATGATGGAGCTAGCACATCAAATGTACATACGGATTCAGTGCAATAGAAGTGCTCACTTCTATCATAGATGAAAATGACAAAAGTATAAAGGTCTCAAGTCATTTGTATCTATGTGTTATGACCTTTCTTGCAGGTACATGCGATGATAAAAGCATGCTAACAACACAAGATCATCAATGGCATGTATTTATGGCATGCAATCGAGGACGTTTGCGATTTCAAGAGGGGGGTATGTCACGAGGAAGTGGCAACTGCTAACCTTAGTTGTTGGTTTCTTTCCAATGATTTTTATTTAATTTTTGGGACCCTCTTTTTGAAGTTGCAAATGGCTGGACATTGTATGGCCAGTGTGAAACAGCTGACGACCGGGAGTTTCATCCGTACACAGGAAGGCCTTGTCGCCACGAGTTGGTCGGGCTGACCGGTAGTGGAATCCGAATAGTAAAAGGGTGTCTAGGCTCAGTTCAAAGTCATTTATGCCCCCTCGCTACACTTATAAGTCGGTGGGTACTAGGAAATTAACTCAAAAGAGGCATAGTGGACACTTGGCAACACCAGAAGCTACAGAAGACTTCCCACTGCCACCTCAGCCAAGAATTGGAGCAAAAAGTCATTTGGGGTTGCCTCTCTCTCTCTCTCTCTCTCTCTCATTGTGACTTACAGTGTGTGTGTGAGTAGTTGGTGCATGTGTTGAAGCTTTAATGGAAAGCTTGCCTTCTCCCTTGTACTATGTAGCGCGATGATTCTGCTCTCGTGCACCTCTCCCCCCTTTTGAATACAGAAACGTGATGCCCCGCTCGAGGGGTTTTCATATGTATGTACAGTTGTGTGGGTTCATGCACGATTGCCGAGGCAAGAGCCTCTTGCACATGTACTGGATTAGCTAGTTGCTTATCCCCTACAGGTACATGTGAATCCGGAGAGACTTCACACGAGAAATCTCATCCAATTCAAAGGGCAAGTAGCCCTACATGTGCGGGAGCTCGAGGACTTGCTACGGATGCGACCGGCTCGCGAAACAGAGCCCAAAACAGGGAAATACAGCCTGCTGTGTATTTTTGCAGGTTTAGGGTTTCAGCCCTAAACGGGGCGCATTTTCAGGGCAGAAACAGAGAATTCAGCGTGCTGCAGATTCTCACCAGGTTTTGCAAAGTGCCCGTATGCGTCGGTAAAATCACTTCTTGCGTGGGGATACTGTCTGTGAAGCGTCCTAGTATAGTTATGCTGCCAAAACCAGGCCAGAACAGGACAGTTTCAGCCCGAATTATGCGGGACAGCTCGTAGGAGATCACAGGTCTTATTCCCTCTCTGAATACAATAAAGAAATACCGAAAGGGGCGCCAGTCTTTGGGGCCTACAAGGTGTCGGCGTCTGCTCGGAGCGTTCTAGCTTCCAAGCCGTGTGTGTTTGATGTGCCAATTTCCGTTACAGGTTTTTATTTGCAAAGTTTCTTTGTGTCCTAAAGTCTAAAGTAAAGTTTCGGGTGAAAGCCAAAGTCTACCGCCCTACGAGCCGTTTTCAGCTGCTGCGAGCAAACCTCCTCTCACGATCCGGCAGCCACTAGATCTCAAATCTACTGCGACAAATATTCCTCCGTGCGGCGTGCAACAACCACCCACTGCACGGGCCTTGGGTGCAACACATGCAACCAAATAGTGCAGCAAGGGGTGGGGAGAGGTGGAGAGTGGAGTGCTAGCAAGAGGGAGAGAGATCGTAGGCAAAACGTTGCAGAGAGAGATCGCACAGCCAATCCATCACTAAGTTCATATTGACAAGAGTGGTCGAGTTATTCATTCCATTGAATCGGTCGTGATTTATGATTCACTATCAGGTTCATTCGGGAGCTGTCACTGCTCCATCTCATTCTTAATTCCGCTCTTTTTTTCAGAATTAACAGATTCTTTCATAAAACATTAGTTTTATTCAAAATTCAAAATCATCTTCCAAAATGTCTTGTTTCATAAATTCATAAAGCAAAATAATGCTAGTTCAAAAATCTGTTCTTGAACGAGTATCGCCTCGTCCTGTTGTCCTTTCAATCTGCCAGTCATCTTGATTCTTGTGCCCTTTTGGGGCACCGTGTAGCGATATGTCCTTGTTCTCCACATTCAAAACACTTTCCTGCTTTGAAATATTCATCTCTTTGGTCTTCTGTGAATGAAGGTGGTCTATCTCTTTGTCGATTGTTTTTGCTATGACTTGTTGAAGGTTCTTCTGATGGGTAAGTCAAGTTACCCGAATGTATAGCAAATCCCCGCTTCGCATGTCCCATCAAGTGTTGTATAGACTTGGACTTCCTTTCGAGACAGTAGTCTCGAATTTCTTTGGGAAGTCCACAACAAAATCGTTCAATCTGCTCCTTAAAACTGATCTTCTTAAACGATGAAACAGGTAGAAAAATTTCCCAGAATCTTTCATAGTAAGAATCCAAAGATTCTATCTTGACCATCCGAACATGGTTCCAGTCAGTAATCATGTCTCGTTCGTATTCTTGTGTGAGCCATGAAGACATAAAGAGTTTCTTAAATTTCAACCATTTTGTCGGGGCTTGTTTCCTTAATAATTGAGTGGACCACCATGTCCGTGCATTGCCTTTCAGAAAGGATGCTGCCCATCTGATCTTGGAGTGCTCTGTATAGTGGCCTCCAGAAAATGCTATGTCAAACTGTTGGACAAAGGCTAAAGCCTCGGGAGCATCTCGAAACCCTGAAAAGTGCTCAAACTTTACAGCCTGTCGTCCCTCTTTGAATTCTTTGGGCTTTTTACCCTTGTCGTCGAGGAAATCATATTGATTGGCTCTGTAAAAATGCTTTCTTTTTGCATAAAACATGTGATCTTTCCGTTGTTTCTTGCCCTTCTTGTCCTCATCACTCGAGTCAGAAGAAGATGAGGACGAACTGGGCAATCCTTCGAAGCGTACACACTTCTTCTGCTTTTTGGCGTTTCAAAAGTGGATTTTTGACCCAAGTAAGCGGGGAAATTAGTTCCCTTGTTACGTTGCTTCAGTTGCTTTTCCGACGGCTTCTTTGTGTCTAGAAGGTGATTGCTTTGGGCCTGACCGCATCATGGAGTAAGTGACTTAATGTAAACATTCTCGGAGTAGGAGGCTTCTTGATTGCCGGTTTGATTGGTGGCTTGGTGGCTTTTTGCCACTGAGTGTGCACTTCAGCGATAGATTGCTGAGAGAAAAATTTTGCAAACTAAGGGTCTTTCGCAAATTGATCATTTGCTTTGTGCACTCGTCAACCTGCTGTCGACACTGCATCTCTTGAAGTTCATATTGAGTAGGCCAAGGTGGCCCGTACTCTTCCTCTGTTAAATCGTTAAAATCTTCTGCATGGTCTCCTCTCGCATCAGCAAATGCAGAAGAAGTTGATTGATTCTTGTCAGAATCCATAAGTGTCACGAGAAAAGGATTGGATTTCCCGATAGAAGAGAAATCGGCTGTCCTCTTATACCACTGTAGCTAACTTGGCACCCCAAGTCAAGAATGTGTCGCGACACGAGAGAATCACTTAAAATACTTCACAACTTTAAAATCACAGTTCGATTTGGTCGACACTGCCCGTCGTAGTTCCGTGCTCAGAGAGATTGGCCCCAAAGACTGGCGCTCCTTTTGGTATTTCTTTTATATTAATCTTTGAGAAAAGTACAACTCCAGAAGGGTCCTTTGCTCTCAGACTCTGTGTCTAGATCCCCTCAGAAGTGAGGCCCTTAGGGTTCTTTTATTCTTGCAAGGGATGCCAAAAGCAGAGCCCCAAAATCAATTAAACTCAAAAGCAAAAGTTCCAAAAACTTTCAGGCCCAAAAGCAATAACCTTTTAAAAGCATTCAACCCCTAAAAGCATCTGGCCTAAGAACTGCCCCAAAAGCAACCAGCGCAAAATACGGAATTCCGTACAGTTGTCAACGCAAAAAGCGGGCTTGTCCATACAGCCTGCCACGTCAGCCTGTTAGCGGAAAATCCGATGTTCCCTACTGCTACCATGTCAGTGTCCGTACCGCCTGCCACGTTAGCATGTCAGTGCAGAATCTAGAAATTCGTACTGTTGCTACGTGTGTGTCCGGGCAAAACTGCCACGTCATGAATTTGTGACATTAGTAGCTCTTCTCGTTTTGCGGGCTCAGCTTGAGTGTCACAAATTGTTGACGTGTCAAGCCAATGAAGACTTGTCACAAAGTGATGACGTGGCATGCTCAACTGGAAGAGAAATGGCCAAGTGGACAAGAGAAACAAAATTTGAAGAACTTTTGAGCATCGACCGTGGGGCCTAACCCTAAAAATCTTGAAGCTTGAACATTGGAGTTAATTTTCGTAAAACGCGTAGACATGTTGACGTGGCATGCTTTACGGATGCTGACGTGGCAATTGTTGTACGAATTTTTCGTGATTTGCGTTGCCGATGGCACCTGGCAGGCTGTACAGATTTTCGCAAATTATGCTGGCTGCTTTTGGAATCTCCAGTGCTAGCTTTTGGGAGCACATGCTTTTGGGGTTTAGTGCTTTTTGAATTGATGCTTTTGTTTAAAAGAGCCCTTGGGCCTCTTGCTTTGCAGAGCATCTGGACGCAGAGTCTGAGAGTAGAGGAACCTCGAGAGTTGTACTTTGTTGTGAGCAATAATAAAAAAATATCGAAAGGAGCGCCAATCTTTGGGGCCAATGCTTCTGGGCATGGAACTCCGCCGTGTCGAGATCACATGGGTTCTCGTGGAGAAGTTGACAGAGATAACACCTCTCAGTGGGAAGGCAAAGAAAAGTTGAAATCCAGTGCGGGAACTGAAGAAAAGAATGAAGAATTGGGTAAATTTTCAGCAGGGAAATTTGCGAGAGCGGAGTACAAACATCAACTGTAGGTTGACAAGTGTGTGAATAGATTGATGAAGTACTTCCGAGACCCGAAATTTGTGAAACACTTGAAGAATTACCCAATGGATGAGATTTATTCGAGATGGCGTGAAGCCATTGATTCTCCTCTTAGGTCGGGAAGAAAGCTGAAAGGACAGATGAGTGCAAAAAAGCAAAAACTGTACTCGCAGAAAGAGCTTGGCAGAGCTCTTGACAAGAAGATGAAGAAGATAATGAAAGGCTTGAAGCACTATCGGAAGAAGAGGAAATCGGTGGATTTCCCCGATTATTTGGGCTGGAAGTCGAGTTTCGAGGTGGTAAGTAGATCGAAGAAGCATGCTCATTTCGAGGATGACTCAGATATTTCTTCGTCTTTAGAGAGTTTTGATAGTTCATCGTCCTCTAGTTCTAGTGAGGATGAGAAAGGTGGAAGAAGCGAAGAAAAAGCAAGAAAAGTAGATTTGTGAAAAAGTCTAGGAGGCATGGGAGGCCATGTCACAAGGCGGGCACCACGTGCCAATAGAAAAGAACAGACTGAACAGACTCTTAACACTTCAATAACAACTGAACTGAAAGAGAGAGACGACACGCGATACGGAGTGGTGGAATTGCACCCCAAAGAATATTGGCCCCAAACCTTGGCGCCCCTTTCGGTATTTCTTTATATTGCATTAGCACAGTACAAGCCGGTACCCCAGACTCTGCACCTTCTCCAGGAAGCATGCCAGAGAATGAGCCCTAACCTCATATTTAAAGGCCTTGGCTTGAAAAGGAGTTACAGTAAAAAGCCTTCAAAACTCAAAAGCTTCTGGTCCAAAAAGCAATGCCAAAAGCTGCCAGTGTAATTTACGAAAATCCGTACAGCTTGCCACGTCATCAAGAATTAGGGTTTGCAGGTTTTAGGGTTAGGGTTTCCAGAATTAGGGTTTCAGCAGTTAGGGTTTTTGGCAGAAATTAGGGTTAGGGTTTTTGCTCTTGGGCAACCACGTCATCATTTTGTGACACTTCTTCTATTACTTGTTCTTCTTAGGGTTTAGGCCCCTCGGTCGGTAGCTTCGTTCTTCAGTAGGTCGACACGTTAGCAGTTTGTTACAGGCCATCTAGTAGTTCCGAAGAGAAGAGCTCGTCCTCTTCTGACAGTGAACAAATGAGCAAGAAGACCAAGGAGTTCAAGGAAGGAGGTCGGGTTGTCAGGTTTGAGAAGTTTTCAAGCTGCCAGGACACCCATCAAGCCCTTGAGTTTACACAGCAGTTTGACGTCGCCTTCTCTAGAGGTTGGTTCATGGAACACTCCAAGGTGCGAAGGGCAACATCTTACTTGTTGAAAGGAACTGCACAGACATGGTGGTCTACTCTGTTGTTACGTAGAGCAGCACCTACGACGTGGGTAAAATTCAAGAAAATTTTCACGTCAACTTGGATATCAGATGAATATGAAGAGATGTCATCACGGCTTGGCATCACTTGAGAATGACTAAGAAAGATACATTGGATGACTACTGCCAGAGGTTTTGGGATACTTACTTGCTAGTGTCTTTGTTTCGGAAGATTATTTTGACGGACCAGATAGAGTAGTTTTGTTGTGGTTGCCAAAAGAGGTTCGAGAGTATTGTCTACAATAGAACTCTGACTTCATTCAAAGACTTATGGGACATGCTAAGCAAGGACTTGGAATGCATGCCGGCTCATTGACTTATCCTACAGACAGGATAGTATCCACCTCAAGAGGGCAAGAGTCTTTAAGTGAAGAGAATGAATTAGGGGAACCGGGTGATGATGCATCTTAGAATTCTGGAGCAGTAAGAGAATCTGATGGTAGCGCATTCGAGGGTTCGGACGAACTAAGGGAACTAGATGCAAGTTCATCAAAGGATTCCGGAGAAGAACAAGGATCGGTTGATAGTGCGCTGAAGGTTTTGACGATTGAGACTGATGTGCCAATGGACAGGGGAGGCTAGCGAGGCTACCCACAGGTCCCAAGGCACAAGGAAAGAAAGGAAAGGGAATCAGTTGGTAGGTCAGAGAATTCCACAGATCAAGATTGAGGTGCCAAGGACAGGGAGGCCAGTAGGGCTACCAATAGGTCCCAGGGCACGAGAAAAGAACAAAAAGGTAAGCTAGGTCCACCTGATAATTTGGTCAAGGGTACTTTTTGGCCCTCGATGGAGGAGGAGAACATCGCAAATTCTCTTTAGAGAGAGCTGTACCTTGAAGCTTTTGGGCTATTAGCAGTGTTTATACCAAAAGTTACCGATGGATCAGTGGGTTGAATCTGGCGCGCTGCGGACTGCACAAGAGGGGAGCCACTCCACTCCTTTGTCGTAGATTGCCTAGATTGAATAAAGTCACTAATTTCTCTTTGAGATTTTAGGGTACTGACGTGCTGACAGTATTTTGCAGAATGACTTTATGAGCTGTGTGCACTGAATTGGAAATTTCCAAATTGATTGAATTGAAAACAAGTACTCTTTCATGTGTGTATTGTTAGAGACATGTAGAGAAAGATGAAATGTGTGCAACATTGTGTCTCGTTAGAGACGAGTAAGATCTGGATGTGGTGGCAAAGTGAATGAAGAATGAATGTGATTTGAACTTAGTGTATATAGACATCTGTTAGAAATCAGTGAGATCT
Organism: Adiantum capillus-veneris; assembly: GCF_014529385.1. Taxonomy (NCBI): domain Eukaryota; kingdom Viridiplantae; phylum Streptophyta; class Polypodiopsida; order Polypodiales; family Pteridaceae; genus Adiantum; species Adiantum capillus-veneris. The sequence continues at coordinate 33,658 of NW_028221536.1, forward strand.
AATTTATTAATGTGAATTGAATGAGATCTAGTGCATCAAAATGTCTTATGTGGATGAGATGACTGGATATTGGTGTGAGTGCATCAAGAGTTCCGGAAGGATGAGATAGTTGCACAATGATCTAGGTTCATAAAGAGTTTTGGACGGAATGAGATGGCTAGATCGAATGATTGAAACACGGTGTTCAGTGTGAACTTAGTGCATGATTTTGTGAATTACATGCTATGTGGATGTACTGTCTTGTGGGGATGGTCATGGGCATGGTTCACTTGATTGAAATGTGAAATGAAAAGATATGAATTTGATAGTAACAAGATTTAGTAGATCAAGCTATCCATGAAAAGATCAACGTCGTCTAGATCATAGTAACAGGGAATGGCCATTTTTCAAGTCCCTGTTTCCCGTTCCTATCCCAATTTCCCATTCCGAATCCCCGTTTCGTGTTTCAAACGTGAGTATCCGAAACAGGGAATGGCATTTCATGCATGTTGCCGTTCCCCGTTCCCCGTTTTGATTTCCCGTTCCGGGTAACTAATGGTCTAGATGTGATTGTTAAATGGTTACAATGATCAGGATTTGTATCTGTGACCTTCGATAGAAATGTGATTGATTAGTGACCAACGTCTTTGTAGAAGTGCTAGATTGCATGAGTGCATAGAGTTCGTGTCTACTGAAGAAAGTTTCTGTCCTTTGGCTGCTTTTGCAGGTGTAATCGAGGGCTATTACAATTCTTTCAAGAGGGGGGGTGTCACAGGGACAGGCACCACATCTCAATGGAAAAGAATAGATTGAACAACTTGAAGCACTTCAAATAACATCTGAAATGAAAGAGATGCATGACACACGAGACGTGGAGTGGCTGAGTTCCACCCCAAGAGAGCATTGGCCCCAAACCTTGGCGCCCCTTTCCGTATTTCTTTATATTGCTTGAACTTAGTACTGGTACTCGCGTTCTGCACCTTCACCTAGAAGCGTGCTAGAGATTGAGCCCTCTGCACATATTTAAAGGCCCTTGGCCTATGAAAAGCTTCTATTCTAAAAGCATCTGGCCCCAAAAGAACATGTTGATAATCAGCCAGTGTCATTTTAGGAAATTTGTACACGTCCCACGTAGCAGCCAGCAGCGTGAAATGCGGAGGTCCCTACAATCTGCCACGTGACATTGTTAGCGCAAACCGTAGGCGTCGTACAGTTGTCACGTCATCAACGATTTACGCCAATCTGTGTGTATGTGTGTGTGTGGGTCTTGCTTTATTTAATGTCTTTGTGTCACTTGGGCCCCATTAGACGGGGTCCCATAAGTTGGTGGGAACTCCTCTTTAGAAAATAGGCCATTCGGCAAAGCATTTGAGTGTGTGTGTGTGTGTGTGTGGGTCCTGCTTTATTTAATATCTTTGTGTCACTCCATCGAACGGGGTCCCATAAGTTGGCGGGAACTCCTCTTTAGAAAATAGGCCACTCACAAAGCTTTGTAAGTTGGTAAGACTTCTTTTGCTGCCGCTGCTTCTTAGGGTTTAGGCTCCTCGGCCAGGATTTGCATGTTGGCTCTGCTCTTCAGTGGCTTGACACGGCAACAGTTTGTGACAGGGGGAATGTCACAAAGTGATGACGTGGCATACCCAACTAGAAGAGAAATGGCCGAATGGACAAGAGAAATGGAATCTGAAGGATCCTTGAGCAACTATCGTGGAGCCTAACCCTAAAAATCCAAAAGCTTGAACACTAGAGATAATTTTCGTAAAACGCGTTGACATGCTGATGTGGCATGCTGTACGAATGTTGACATGGCTGTTGTTCTATGAATTTTCCGCGATTTGTGCTGTTGATGCCACGTGGCAGGCTGCACGGTTTTCCGCAAATTACGTTGGCTGCTTTTGGAGTCTCCAGTGCTAGCTTTTGGGAGCAGATGCTTTTGGGGTTTAGTGCTTTTTGAACTAATGCTTTTGGGGCTCTGCTTTTAGGTATCCCATGTAAGTTTAAAAGAGCCCTTGGGCCTTTCACTGTGCAGAGCATTTGGATGCAAAGGCCGAGAGCAGAGGACCCTCGGGAGTTGTACTTTGCTGTGAGCAATAATAAAGAAATACTGAAAGAGGCGCTAGTCTTTGGGGCCACTGCTTTTGGGCGCGGAACTCCGCTGTGCCGTGTCGACTCTCTATCACGAGGACGTGGCAATTGCTAACTTGAGTTGTTGGTTTCTTTCCGATGATTTTTGTTTAATTTTTGGGACCCTCTTTTTGAAGTTGCAAATGACCGGACATTGCGTGGCCAATGTGAAATGACAAACGGCCAAGAGTTCCACGTGCAGTCGGGAAGGGCAGGTCACCACGAGTTGGTCGGGCCAATCGGCATTGGGATCCGAACAGTAAAAGGGTGTCTAGGCTTAGATCAAAGTCATTTAGGCCCCTCGCTACACTTATAAGTTGGTCGATACTAGGTAATTAACTCAAAAGAGGCAAATTGGACACATGGCGGCTCTTGATGCGATTGCAAGAAGCATCAGCAAGAGGGGGCACCTAGTTTGAGAGGAAGCTGATTTTGTTCATCGAGTGTTACTGTGTGTGTGAGTAGTGGGTGCAGGTTATCACAGCTTTAATGGAAAGCTTGCCTTCTCCCTTGCTCTGTCATAATAATCAATATCTAATTCTCCTAAATGATTTTCTCATATTAAACCGATCATTTAATGTGGGGAAGTGCCAGGGGAGAAAAGGCTAGAATATTGGTTAAGCTAGCAGACCGGCCACAGTAGGGATCCAAAGGAGGGAAAATAGGGATCCAAAGGGGGGGCCATCTGCAAAAGAGCCATGTGCAACAATGGGCTAAAAAGACCCTAAGGTTCAGCCCATTAAGACTTCCAAAATGCTAAGGTTCCAAAATTCAAAGGTTGTGTCCAAAGGGTTAAAGCTTAGGGGGAATTGGATGCTTTGTGTGCTCTCCAAAGTCAACACATATCCCTACATGGGAGGGGGCGAGCCCTTCTTCTAGGGGATGAGAGAGAAAGCCACACACACACACACAGGCTCCCTTTACACAAAGGAAATGAGGGACACATGTCAGCTCCCTAGGCCAGATGCCCACAAGGTGTGCCCAGTTTCTATTGGATGACCCTTGAAGTGGACCAATGAGAATTAAGCTAGAGTAAATCTAGTTTAATTAATTTAAAAACATTTAATAAAAGAAACCAATGAGAATTAAGTCTCCTAGAAGACTATTGGGCAGTCTCACAAGGGGTCCAATGAGCATTCAAGAGCCCAATGGCTTGTCTGATTCCTATTGGCCAGGAGGCAAAGGGGTCCGATGAGAGTTTAATTGAATTATTAATTAACCTAAAGCTCTCACAAAAGGGGAAAGGGGGACACATGTCAAAAGGCTATCACTTATGCTGCTTAATGGTGATAGGCTAGCCCTGGGGAGGTCCAATGGGATGAGAGCAAGAGCATTTAGCAAGAGGGCTCGCCCAAGAGAGAGAGGGGGGCTGATTTTTGCAAGGCATTATCACACACACACTCACACAATCTCATGTGTGAAGAAAGAGAAGACTATCTCTTCCCAAGCTTTAATGGAGAGCTCATCACCTACTCCAAGCTTGTGAGATAGAAGCCTACATCAACACACTCTTGGCATGTGGATGCAAATCCAAGAGCCAAGCTTCAATGCATACTCATCTCCTCTACCAAGCTAATTACTAAGCTAAAGCTATGCTAATATGAGTGATTATCTGAGGAGATGTACATCTTTCTCGTAAGATACTCCTTCTTCCTCTCAATCTACTCTCATACCCTGCTAGCTCTCACCATCTTCGAAGGTGTGTGAGGTCTTGGGTCTGAGAATGGGGATAATTCAAGTTGTGTTTGTTAAGTGTTTTGCTCAGTGCATGAAGCTTTCATCTTCATTGCACTAGCTAGTCTTGAAGGAACACAAAGAATTGTATTGTACAATGTCTCTCTTGATGGGAGAAACCATAATACAAAGCCTTTTGGAGGGGGGACCGGCTCCATGCAAATCCGGTCCTCAACTGTTGTCATTAGCTTAATTTCTCTCTCTTTTGAAAGTATTGTCAATGCTATCTAACTAGGTGTTATGCTTTTTGTTGCTCTCTCCACCCAAGCACTCTTGTAATTCTCATTAGGAATCTATTCTAATGAAATGCCGACTATGTTCATGCTCATTTCCACTACACACAAGTTATTAGGCCATTAAATGTTACATTGGTATCAGAGCACAAGGTTTCTCTTTTCTTGCTCAAGAAGGGAGGTCCTCAAGCTAGCTACAAATGGTTGGTATTATTAATTTCCTGTGAGTAAGTAGAATAGGGATTTTTCAGCCTTGCAGTGCGCCTGCCTTTGTGCAGTTAACGGGGCATCACCGTCGAGAGCTATGGTCTTAATAGTGGAGTCCTACGGGGCTTGCCTACGGCTTAACCACTAATGAGCTATTAGAAGCTTGACAGGAGCTGGTGCTGTTTTGGTGTCGAAAGACCCTCTCTTCTATTCCTTGCAATTAATGGTATTCGAGCCGCGGGTACAGTAGCTTGAGTGCTTTTTCTAAAGGGGTAAAGAGGAGTAGCAACTAGGGCTTGAAGTGCCAAAGTACACCTAAAAAGTTTACACCTAAAAGTTGTTAGAATGGCTGACAATAGTAAAGAGACTGAAATAAATGTTGATAACTTTGATTTTGCTCATGAGCAAGCTACTAATGATGCTTCAATGCTTGTTAGCTATCTTGTTTCTAGGCTTCAACAAGCCATGGGCAATCCATCTCTCCAAAGTGAAGTGCAACGGCAGCTCCGTGCTCACGGGATTCTCCAAGCTCATCACCATGACGAGAGAACACCTAGGAAGCCTCCTTGTGAGACTACCAAAAGAGGTCTCTCTCCGATTCGGGAAGAAGAAGAGAATCCATATGAAGGGCTCAAGAATTTACTTCTTGATGATGCATCTCCTTCCCAAAGGAGAACTCAAGAGCCTCCACCGAAGGAACGAGAAAGAAGCGAGTCTCCCGCCACCTCGGCGGAGATGGCTCCACGAAGACGGCGGGCTAAACGCTCTCCATCACCACCAAAGCGGAGAAGACCATCGTATTCTTCTCCTCACCACAATTCAAAGAGGGATGATAAAAAGCAAGAGAAGAAAAAGGCGAGAAAGAGGACACCCTCTTTTCCATCTTCTTCATCTTCTTCCTCTTATGAAAGTGATGGTGAAGACGACAAAGATCAAGACAAGAAAAAGGCGAGAAAGAGGTCACCCTCTTCTCCACCTTCTTCAAATTCTTCACCTTTTAAAGAAAGTGATTGTGCAACCTTTGAACCATAAAAAAGAAGAGGCCATAGGAAATCCTATGCCGCATGGAAGAGGTCGTCCAAGCTGAAGAAATTCAAAGAGGGAGGGAAGAGCATCTCTTTCCTTACTTATGATGGCACCTTTGGTGCTACGGACAAAGTCTTGGCCTTTATCCAGCAATTCGATGCGGCGTTTGGAGATGAGGGCTTCACGGAGTTCTCTAAGCTACGCCATGTAGCTATGCACTTTCAAAAGTCCGCCAGACAATGGTGGTCTAGCCTACGAGCCAACGGTGAAGCTCCACGAACATGGAAAGCTTTAAGAGCTTCCATTATGAAGCAGTTTTTGGCCACCGATGCCAAAGACAAAGTACTCACCGAATGGCGAAGCTTAAAGCTCTCTCCCAATGAATCTATCCACAAATATGTAGATAAGTTTTGGGACCTACAACTCAAAGCCTCTGTCTTCAAAAAGTTGGATTTTGGAGAGCAAAAGCAACAATTTTGTGCGGGCTTAACCGAAGAAATGGCGGAGTATGTCAACTCCCAAAGGCCACGTACGATATCGGCGGTAATACACCATACTATGGTGGCCTCTCGAATCAATTTCCAAACGGGAGCTAAAAGAAATAATAAGCCCCTGGAAAACAAGGGTTCCAATGAGCCTAAGGGGAAGGACAATGTCTAAAAGTCTCCTAAGGGCAACTCCAACAAAGCTAAAGAGAAGGGAGTTTACAAAGGTAAGAACAAACTCTCTCCTGAAGAGCTTGAGCGTTATCGCAAGGATAACCGGTGTTTCAAGTGCGGCGAGCAAGGGCATGCGTACCGCGCTTGTCCCCAAAAGAACAACCGCCAAGATCCTCCTAGAGCTTCCTTGGTTGAAATCCAAGAGGAGGAGACTCACCAAACTCATCACAAAGGATCTCCTCTATGCCATGCTTGGGGAAAGGTAAGAGAACACGATGCTTTTATTCTCTTTGACCCTGGTTCTACTCACAATTTTATATCTATAGAGTTGGCCACCAAGCTAGGCATACAATCCTACGAGATGGGAGATGTCCTACCCGCAGACAGTGCCTTCAAGGGGCAAGAAGCTTTAGTCACTCCCTTAATTGGGAAATTGAGGCTTCATGTCCAAGGCTATGTGGACAAAGAGGACTTCTTTATCTCTCCTCTCAAGTATGAGGATGTAATCCTAGGGGCACCATGGTTTGACTGCCTGGCTGCCGATGTTAAATTTCCTGAAAGGAGAATCTCCTTTAAGTTCAGGGAAAAAGACATGTGTATAGATGCTAAGGAAATGGGTAACACTATCCCCATTGTACATACACCAGCTTTCAACAAGTCAATAAAGAGCTCTATTTCCGTGTACATGATTTTTGTTAAAGACTCTACTATTGATTGCACAATCCGATACAATGGCTGAATGCAAATTTAAGGGGCTATGTTGATGTCGACGGAGTGGACGACGAGGATGATGCTAAGGCTGAAAATTGCGTACGTGATGAATCTGCAAGGGTGCGAAGTCAACGGGTGGATCTGCTACTGGTTTGCTTGCTAAGTTGTTCGCTGAAATTGCTGCCTAAAAACGCTGGCTTTGGTTGAAACAAACCGCAGGTTCATGGCTGAATTCTACTGCCTTCAACACGCGGAACAAGCTGCTGCAAATCGCCAAGAGAAACGCTGTCTATGGCTGAGGTAATGCTGCAAAAAATGCTGCCTTCGGGTGCTTCAAAACGCTGGATAGGTGAAGGGGATCGGGGAGCACCACAGACGGAGAGTGAGAGAGAGAGAAGGAGACACACAACACAGATATGGGTGGGGAGACTCAAAGAGTGAGCAGCCCCCTATACACTTATGCTATGTATAAGGTATACAAGTCAGTGGGCGCCCAGACTCTGGGCGGCCGGGCAAGGCACAGACGCCTATACCCCAACAACCTCCCACTTAAAGGCGACTGTGCCTTTAAGCAAGGGAACCTAGTCTAAAGACTACAAAAGGTGAGAGAAAACCGCTCTCAACCGATGCCCATTGACTGGCTGTGATTGTGTGCATCCGGCTGTCCTGCTCCCGTGTAAGTCCATACACCACTAGACGTACCACACACGTACTGCAAGTATGTACACAATACCTGTATATCTCCCTCGTGCACTATGCCATCATCAGTCAACAAACGACTGACAACCCCAACTGCAAATGCTCCCACTGCAGCTGCGATATCTGGTCTCAAGATCAACATCTCATACATGAGACCACCGAATGCCGATGCAATGCTAGCGGGCCTTGCTAGCTCTACGGAGCATGCATCAACATATATATCCCTGGCAATAGGCATCTCTGACTGACAAGGCGTGTCAGCCACATGCATCTCCTGACTGTCCACAAAAGACGCATCAACCTGTCGTGCAACCTCAGAGCAAACCAGCTGCTCTAGGTGTCTGCTGGAAGACATATCCTGCACAACTATATCCCCATGCTCACTTTCGAGCATAGAAAGGAATGATTGCATAATCGCTGACGTCTCAGCCTCCTCTGCAATCATCCACTGCAAACATGACCACTCAATCTGCTGTGACTCACTAGAGCTCTCATGCTCTAACTCCGTATGCATAGACTCTTGCACAACGTCCTCCTGTCATGACTCACTAGAGCAAGACCTCTCTACATGTCTATCCTGCATAGAAGTATCTCGCACAACTGACTCTCTGCTTTGCTCAGTCACTAGCAAAGCATGCATGTCTCACTCTGTCACCTCTCTGTGTGACTGCTCAAGTCGTGCCCCAACTGTGTGCACAAGGAGCTCACTACTGTGCACTCCATGCAAAGCATCTTGCAACCCACAAGCAAAAGAGACTCGCCTGCTCTCTCGCTCTCTACCTGGCTGCGTGATCACAGAGACAACACCGTCTCTCGCGTGATCCACATGCAATGGGTAACCTGTACCACTCCTGGCATCTCTCGCAATCACTAGCGAACCCAAATGCATCACAAAATCTCGCTCTCGTAGCGAAATCTAACATCCACAATCTCTAAGCTGACCAATCGAGATCAAACTCACTGTCAAATCTGGTACATAGCGCACATGTCGTAACAAGTAAGATGCACCACTCGGTAATGACAGTCTTACATCTCCTGCACCTGCTATCGCATGCACCGATCCATCGGTCAAACGTACACTGCCAAGCATCCCGCTAGAATAGCTACAAAACCATGCACGATGCGGCGTGACATGAAACATAGCATCTGCGTCTAGCAACCACTGCGAAGGGAGTGCACTATCCACATGTATAGCATCTCGTGCATGGCTCGAGGTAAAAGTGACATCCCAGTCACTAGTATACTCCGACACTACATGTGCCTCAACTGTCAAAGCAACTGAGTCCATGGCATCACTACATACATCTCTGAGACTGCCATGTCTCCTACGATGTCGCATACGACGAAAACAACGCCGTCTAACGTGTCCAGAATGACCACAATACCAACATGTCACTTGTCGGCGTGCTCGTGAATGTACATGTCTCACACGAGTCCGTGATGACTCAGATCTATCATACATATCATGTAATCTGCGCCAAAGTGCTCTCGAAGTAGTCTCATACATAACAAGAGCATATACAGATTCCGCAAGGTGCAAAGAGAGCGTAGATAGTGCCATCTCCTCTAGCTCCTGCCACTGATCGTCAGACATGTTTGAAGGTCTACCTTCATCACCACTCAATGGTCGATGCAACCCTCGCTGTGTCAATGCATCAAGCATACAGTCTCTCCATGCCGCAAAGTCTGACCCATCAAACACGCGCATCTGTGAGAGGTCACAATCTGATCGATCACCTGTCTCTGCCATGAGCACAAGTAGCAAGCTAGATAGCAAAACCACCTCACCAACAACACTTGGAAACTGTCTACAAATATGGCCAGAAACACAATGTAAAACCTGTGAGACACACTCCAAAATAGAGCTCCCGCAATGTCAATACAAGCCTCGCATGCTCTAGTATCACACTGCAATCTGTGAGCTAATCACCAAGCCCACACTGTGCGGTATCGATGCCTACACACGCACAAATCTCCCACCTGCAGAGAACACCGCACGCAAATGTTGAGTGCAACCCGCAATCTCTACCTAGATCGCATAAATGATACACATAAAACTCCTGGGAAAATTTCGCCAGAGTTTCGACGCACAATGGCTATCAACACAAAATAACCATTGTCTTGCAAGCTCAATACAATGAGCAATCAATGCGCATCAAACTACACTCAACATACATGCATAATCTCTGCAAAACTATGGCAAACAATGCTCGAGATCACAAGACTCTCCCACCCGAGAGCAAACCACTGTTTCAAGCAAAGAAAGATACACAACTCCTCACTCTTGCGAGAGTGGATACAAAAAAACACAAAACTGTGTCCAAACTGACAAAACCTGTCAAAGTGAGAGTAAACACTCGATCACAAACTATGGCGAGAATCTGGGAAAAATCCGACAGAATTTTCCCTGAAAATTGAGCAAAAAACTCAAGTACAATCTCTACCATAAACCATAACACTACTCAATGCCAATGAGTAGAAATGCCAAAATGGCTCCACATTTTCACATACAATGGCAATCCGCACTCAACGTACATCAACAAAGTGACTGCGCATAAGCAAACGCCAAAAGATTTGCAATCCGGAAACTTGATCAATGCGAAAACAATGCTCTCAAGAGAGCTCACCGGCACTTGAAAGTGCTCGCCAAAATGCATGTATAATGGGCATCAACCATGCGCCATAACCATATGCAAACCATCCGCAAAGACCATGAATCCAAGCACAAAATCATTGCCAAAGTATTCTGTGAAAACCAGTGAAAGAAGCTCCACCTGTGTGCTCCAAAAACCTGCGTCTCTCAAGAGACCGCTTCGGTGGTGTGTAAACGCCTCCGTACTTCGTTGCCCAAGTTACCAAAAACCCTCAAACCACAAGCTTAACACAAGCTGCAATTGCATCTTCAGCTCAGAATTTATGCACTCAACTTCAAGCATCTCCCGTGCTTCCAAAAGTGCATCAAACTCGCACACAATGCGACAACAGAAAATCTGGAATTTCTGTATACAGTCAGTCTGAGCTGAATATCAGCAAAACGGTGAGGAATTTGCAAAAAGTTTCTTCTGCAAAGTTGTAGACCATGTCGAAACGGATGGGCACTAGGGACAGAATTCTCAGATCTGCATTCTACAAGGAGAAAAACGAATCTGAAAATAGTGCTGCTGCGCACACAGTTTTAGGGCAGCACCTTCACTTACACACAGTCTTCCTCACTCCTTTCTGAGCTTCCACAAGAGCATACATCACGCTCAACTGAGCTCACAAGCTCCCATTGCATTCTCACAAAGTCTTCTGCTTTCTTAATCTCTCTACCGTCGAGAGAGAGCGAGCTATCGCCTCGAGGCTCTCAAAGCCGTCGTGCTCTCCGCGGTCACCATAGCTCTGATACCAATTGAAGGGGATCGGGGAGCACCACAGACGGAGAGTGAGAGAGAGAGAAGGAGACACACAACACAGATATGGGTGGGGAGACTCAAAGAGTGAGCAGCCCCCTATACACTTATGCTATGTATAAGGTATACAAGTCAGTGGGCGCCCAGACTCTGGGCGGCCGGGCAAGGCACAGACGCCTATACCCCAACAATAGGCTGGTTGTTTGCTGCTTGAAAAACGCCAGGTGCTGGGGTACAAAAACGCTATTTGCAGGCCTTGTACTCGTTGATTCTCTAGGGTCGAAAAAGCCAGATAGCATGGGCTGAGATCGCCAGGCTCCAAGGAATGGAAACGTTGGGCTTTAGGCTGACAACGCCAGGTGTTCTGGTTCAAAAAACGCTAAAGCTATTGACCCTTTGCTGGCTGAAATCTCCCAATGCCAGGGCAGGTGTAGCTTGGGAAAAACGCCAATGTTGAAGGTCTGAGAAACGCTGATGCTTGCTGGAGAGAAAAACGCCAGCTTGGTTGGGGAGGTCTTGCTTGAGAAGGGTCTCCAGAGGGCTTGCTGCACTTGAGTGCCTGATGCTCTCCTTCTTCTTCTGCCAGATAGTGCTAGCTTTGGTTTGCTTATATATTATCTTAGCAAAATTGCCTACCTAGATCCCAACAAAAGTCACTTAATAAATAAGTGAAAAATGTCAAAAATAGGGAAAATAGCTTTTATATACTGGAAAATTCCCTCGATGGATTCTGATGGTAATGTTGATGATCATGCTGTGTGCAACCAGAGGATATGCATCTACTCTACGTGATTGGTCATGCACGGTCTGCGAACAGACTCACAAAATTGCCAGATCACTTCCTATTCTACCCGAACTTGACTGACTGAACCCTGATCATGCTATAGCTTGTCCATGGACACAGGGTTGGATGTGTCACGTGACATCCCCTCTTTTTCAAAGTGAGGTACTGGTACCGAACTATATGGCGTCGAGGGAGATCGCCAATAGGGGTTGGAATCCTGGAAAGGACTCTTCGCCGGCCCACTCTGATGTGTGGGTCATGCGATACTTGAACTTCATAAAGGTCTGCAACGCTTGCTTCTTTGGGCCGCACCGAAAGCGACACAAAGGCTTCTGTAGCTCCTTCAATGCTTCATCTTTGTCCATAGTCATGTGTCTACCATCTTCAAGAATCACCGAGGCGGAAAATTCCTAAAACCACTTCCAACACAAAAACATGAACATACCTATTCCATGTAAAGTGACTGGAAAAAATCTCGTCTTCCTCAAAGACTGTGCATGCAATGTAGATGAACAAATAGACGAAGTGCCAAACTGCTCACCACACACACGCAAACAATGAGATCGAATCTTGTCCTACTGAACTAAATCAATCAACTGTGGCAATTCACAACGGAAATGCCCATGCTTGGTGCCCATACTTTCTTGTGCTCTTTCTACAACTGTGTCGTGCCAAGGAAGAGACATAGAATGTGACCTCCTTGAATGCATACTTTTCAGCTTTTCATAAACAATCCGCATGCATCCGTGCTCATTCATGAGTGAAACGTGCTCAACGTACAATATGTCATGCCTAGGAAAAGGGATCACATGAAGACGTTGACTAAAATACAGGAAACGATCACGAATGAAACACTCGAACAATGCGTGCTGACGAATCATTTGAACACACAGTACTTCCTGTAAGGGTTCTTTGGACCTAGGCTCGAGAGCCAAGATCGGTTCGTTGTGTTTGATCGAATCTTCCTGTGGGGGTTCTGTGGACCTCGACTTGAAAGCCAAGATCGATTCTTTGTGATTGATCGAATCTACAACGAGGTTAGCTTCACTAGAAAAAGTATCAACTAAACCATCATCCTGGTGAACAATCACGTCTTGATCATACAAATCATCATGCTCGTGAGAAATCACATCGTGATCATCATGCTTGTCATTGTCATGCAATTCTTCATGCTTGTCATTATCATTCAAACCATTATGCTTATCATCATGCAAATCCCGTCTGTCATGCTTTGGAGAAGAAGATACTGAGAGAGTCTCTTTTTCCCGAGTCTCTTGCATCTGTGCGTGCACTTGAGAAAAGAGTCGCGACTCGCAATATCTCTTTCATGTGTCGGTCGTTCATTGCTTTTCTTGCTTTGGTCTCTTGATCAAATTCTGCTTTTCTTTCTTCGGCTTCCAAGCACGCTTGCTCGTGCTCACGCTCTATGGTTTCCATTCTTTGTTTGTGTTCTGCCTTTCTTTTTGCTTTTCGTGCTTCGCATTTTAACTTCATGTCCATCACCATCTTGTTGAAAGCCTCCATAGGAGTTAGTGCAATCCTTGTCGTAGATGGGGAAGGGGGAGGGTCGGAAAAACCTCCTCGTGGGGAAAATTCTTTTTCGCCTCTCTCATGCTCATCACCTCCAAGCGAAGTATCCATTCCGCTTCGAGTGATGACCATCCACTGAAGTCGAGGGTTCTTGTGGGGTCTTGTGGTCTTGGGTTCTTAAGTTCACGAGGAACTTGGGTTCTTGGGGGTCTTGGGTTCTTGAGATTCTTGAGTTCTTGAGGTTCTTGAGGTTCTTGAGTTCGGGAGGTTCTTGCGGTTCTTGAGGTTCTTCTTTCGCTTGCAATTTGTGTTAGAGAAGGATCTTCTCTTCACCTGAGTTCTGCTCTTTTCCGCGGGCGCACTTCTTGGCGGCCTTGCGCTCACACCAAGGTTGCTTTTTCCCACCTCGCGTCGATTGGCCAGCCTCTAAGTGCACGGTCCGCTCTCAATGAGTGAAAAGAGGCACAACGGGAGGCTAGACAAGCCCTTCTTTCTTGGGTTTCCTGTCACTCTTCAAAAACATGATTAGGAATCGACACGCCCAAGAGGTCCTGGGTTACGTGCGACGGCAACAAGCAAAAAAAATTCCGTGGTTCTTGTGGTTCTTTTCTTGAGTCATACAGAACACTGCCAAAGCTCTGATACCAATGTAAGGTGCAGCGGAATGAATGTTGAACTTTGCTCAAGATGAGTGCTCCAAACTGTGCTCAAGGTTCCTTTTACTTATGGAAGGGAGAGCCTTCCGTTCTTAATGAGAGAGTGCAATGGACACAAACAAAGTGAATGGGCACTGTGCGTGAAGGTGCATGAGATTGAGAGATAGAGAAGAGAATATGACACCAGAGACGTTGTAAAACCCTCCTCCGAAGGCCCCACTCTCGATGGTGAGAGTGGTCTACTATTGATTGCACAATCTGATACAATGGCTGAATGCAAATCTAAGGGGCTATGCCGATGTCGACGGAGTGGACGATGAGGACGATGCTAAGGCTGAAAACTGCGTACGTGATGAATCTGCAAGGGTTCGAGACTGGTGGATCTGCTATTGGTTTGCTTGCTAAGTGGTTTGCTGAAATTGCTGCCTAAAAACGCTGGCTTTGGCTGAAACAAAACGCAGGTTCATGGCTGAATTTTACTGCCTTCAACACGCGGAACAGGCAAGAGCCTTCTGTACAGGAACCGGATTAGCTAATTGCTAATCCCCTTCAGGTACGCACAGTTCCATCGCGAAGAAATGCGAAAATGGAGAGTTTTCTCGCGTGAAAACTCGTCCGATTTGAAAGGGAACTGTCCCATTGCGTGCGGGAGCATCTGAGACACGCGTAGGCGTGGTCGCTCTGCTCGAAACGGTCCAAAACAGAGAATCACAGCTTGCTTTGTTTTTCTACAGGTTTAGGGTTTCACACCCAAACTGCAGGAAATTGTTAGGGGAGCCTCGGAAAGGCCTTGGGATGCGTGTACATTGCAGCAGGCACCTAACAGTGGCAAAACAGAAAATTACAGCATGTTGAAATTGACCTGTAGCTCACTGGAAAGCTTCCATACCACAAGGGAAAGTGTCCTTGATGTGTACTTTTGACCTACAGGGATATTTGCGCCGTTATGTTGGTGAAATTGGGTAGAAAACCTGCAATTACAGCCATGGGCAGGTTTGGACAGCTTGGTGAGGGTTAGGTGCAAGCGTTCGGATCGTTTATTTGTTAGGGGAGCCTCGGGAAAGCATTGAGCGCTTGTACATGACAATTTAGAGAGATTTCTCGCGAGGAATCTCGTCTAATTCAAGGGGCAAGTGACCCTACAGGTGCGAGAGCTCGAGGGCTACCCAGAAAAGTGATTGGCACGCGGATAGGAGCGCAAAACAGAGAATTCAGCGAGCTGCAATTTCTCGCCAGGTTCTGCAAAGTGCTCTAAAGTGCATGGAAAGTCGATGTTTACTTGGGATTTTGTCCGTGGAGAATTCTATTGTGGTTATGTTGCCGAAATCAGGTTAGAGTAAAGGAATTTCAGCTCGATAAAAGTGGGACAGCTTGTAGAAGTTTACAGGTTTTTCTCAAGTATGATAAAGAGTAAAGAAATACTGAAAGGGGCGCTAGTCTTTGGGGCTAAGAGGGTGTTGTTGTGTGCTTGGTAGCGCTCTAGCTGCCAGGCCCTGGTTTGTCTTGAAGTATTGAATTCCAGTCACACGCTTATTGTGAAGTTCCTTTGTGGCGTAAAGTTAAAGTTATTGGGTGAAAGCCAAAGTCTACCGCCCTACGGGCCTCTCTCTCTCTCTCTCTCTCTCTCTCTCTCTCTCTCTCTCTCTCTCTCTCTCTCTCTCTCTCTCTCTCTCTCTCTCTCTCTCTCTCTCTCTCTCTCGCTCTCTCTCTCTCTCTCTCTCTCGTAAAGTTCGGTGATTTTGAAGTTTCTGTTCGTGTGGAGTGTCCAAGCTTTTAGTTTCTCGCTTGGAGTGTCCAAGCGTGTAACAAGACTCAATGGGTTAGGGCTCCCTGAGCCTAACCCTAGCCAACTTGCAGATCTTAGCCGAGGGGCCTAAACCCTAGCAGAAGTAGAAGAAGATGAAGGTCTCACCAACTTACAGATACTCGCCTAGTGGGCCAAATATTAAAGAAGGGTTAGGATTAAAATCTTGACCCCAACAATTTACTGCACTCGGTTCGATGGAGCCTAAAGTAATGCAAACACACACACACACACACACACCCCGATTAACTTGTGTAAAAAGATGACGATGTGGTTGTTGTATCGACGTCCCGTAAATTGCGTTGACGTGTTGATGATGTGGGAGCTTCACGGACGTCACGTTTTGCGCTTGTTGATGACGTGGCAAGTGTCACAAGACGGGCACCACGTGCCAATAGAAAGGAACAGACTGAACAAACTTTTAGCACTTCAATAACAATTGAACTGAGAGAGAGACGACACGCAACACGGAGTGGCGCCAAAGAGTATTGGCCCCAAACCTTGGCGCCTCTTTCGGCATTCTTTATATTGCATCAACATAGTACAAGCAGGTACTCAAGATTGCACCTTCTCCAAGAAGCATGCCAGAGAATAAGCCCTAACCTCATATTTAAAGGCCCTTGGCCTGAAAAGCAATTATAGTGAAAAGCCTTCAAAACTCAAAAGCTTTTGGTCCAAAAGCAATGCCAAAAAGCTGCTAGCACGTTTTGCGGAGTCCTGTACAATTGCCACGTCAGCTTTGGAAGTGCGATCTTGCTTTGTCTGCTTTTTGGAAGGATCGGTATGTTTTCAAAAAATCACACGCCTGATGCTCTCCTACCATTGCCACAAGACGAGCACCACGTGCCAATAGAAAAGAATAGATTGAACAGACTTTTAGCACTTCAATAACTACTGAATTGAGAGAGAGAGAGAGAGACGACACGCGACACGGAGTGGCGGAATTCCTCCCCAGAGAGTATTGGCCCCAAACCTTGGTGCCCCTTTCGGTATTTCTTTATATTGCATCAACACAGTACAAGCCGATACTCCAGACTTTGCACCTTCTCCAGGAAGCATGCCAGAGAATGAGCCTTAACCTCATATTTAAAGGCCCTTGGCCTGAAAAGCAGTTACAGTGAAAAGCCTTCAAAACTCAAAAGCTTGTGGTCCAAAAGCAATGCCAAAAAGCTGCGAGCACGTTTTGTGGAATTCCGTACAACTGCCACGTTAGCAGTCAGCGCAAAACACGGAGGGTCTGTACAACTGCCATGTCATCAGTTTTGCGTGTGTGTGTGTGGGTCTTGCTTTATTTTACTTCCTTTATGTCACTGGGGCCCCATCGGACGGGGTCCCCATAAGTTGGTAGGACTTCTTCTCTGTTACTTCTTCTTCTTAGGGTTTAGGCCCCTCGGCTAAGATTTGCAAGTTGGCTCCATTCTTCAGGGCTTTGACACGTCAGCAGTTTGTGACAGCAAGCTGTAGGGACTTCCGCGAATAGTGTTGGCAGCTTTTGGGGATGAGATGCTTTTGAACTTAATGCTTTTCATGTAAATTGCTTTTAGATGGCCTGGGGCCTTTATATATGCCCTGTGGGCTCTCTCTTTGGCATTCTACCACGTGGAGAAGCAGAGCGGAGCCACAGAGCTGTACGCTGTTCAGAAATATGAAGAAATTAAGGGGCGCCATTGTTTGGCGCTAGTGCTCTCTTGGGGTGGAACTCCACCACTCGTGTTTCGTGTGCAATGTTTCTCTTTCAGTTCAATTGTTTTGAAGTGTACTAAAGTCTGTTTAATCTGTTCTTTTCAGTTGGCACGTGGTGCCCTCCATTACAGTGGGATCAAAGCTCTAGTCGCGTGCTTTTCTGAAAGCATACCGGTCCTTCAAAGAGGAGACAAAGCAAGATGGCGCTTCCAGATTTCACAAGAACTTTTTTTTCCCCTTTCCGGGAGAGAAAGATCCGAGGAAAGCTTTATAGTTTCGTCAACAATTTGCCACGGGGAACTACTCAGAAGAATCAAAGATCTTTCAAACCACCGCTTTTCTCAGAGACAATGCCATACAGTGGTGGATGTCTTTAGCTACCAAGCCGCACACTGTAGGGACTTGGCAAGCTTTCAAGAAAATTTTTGCCCATGACATTTGACATCTTTCTTTGGAGTGCAGCGTCTGGCGGAGTGGGGTATCTTGAAATGCTTGCCACGGAAACCCTAGCAGATTACAACTTAAAAATTCTTGACATGTATCATTAGGTGTCTCTCCTCGAGTTGATAACCTTTGGAGGCCCAATGTGATTACTATATCATTGGATTGCCATCAACGCTACAGGAACACTGTTTGTCCAAGCTTCTTTCGACCATTCAAGAGCTTATGGACCATGCTGCGGTCGGCTACAAGCTTATGGAAGGAATCTAACCCTAACTTTGGTGCAGGTCTCAAGATGGAGAGCGAGTCGTCTTTTCGAGCTCGATTGACCAAGATACATCGAGAATGCTTTTTAAGTTTGATTTGGACACTTTTTGAACTTTGTTTGAGAATTGTTGTGTGAAATTTATTTGAAATGGATATTATCTGTTTTGAATTTGTTTTCGTGTCGATTTGAGGTTGCTTGATTATGGTTTCGATACTCTCGGGAGGGGTATTGAAGATAATTGATGCTTGATGATGCGTGCATATACTCATGGCTCGAAACCTTGTGGTTTTTTTTTGGGGTGAGTATTGAATGATTGAAAAAAAAGTGGTGTTTTTACTCGTGGCCCGGATCCGGATGGTTATTTGCGAGGACAGTGTTTTTTTTTTTCCGAGAAAAAGATCCTTCTATTAGTTAATGAAAGCTGCCCATAGGGCTACATCCACCTCTGCAAGAGAGGGCTACAACAAACATGATGGGGAGACTCTCCCAATGAAAAAACAGCATATATACAATGGGGCTAAATCAAGAGATGGGAGGAGGGAAAAGCCACACAGGTGGACAGTAGTGCCATCTGAGCACCCCCTGGACCATGGAGTAAAACGGCCCAGGGCGCCAGAGACGAAGGAAAGCCTCGCGGCGCTCTCGCATGCGGTCGGAGCTGCCCTGTAGTCCCTCAAGCTCTCCTTTGAGAGTATGGATCAGCTCTAGCCAAAAGTCACGAACAGTCTCTGCTGGTGGTACAAGGCGAGCCTCAAAGATGCGAAAACAACGGGCCCGCCAGATGAACCAGAGAGCTAGGCCGCTGATGAGCTCCCAACACTCCACTCTCTCACTGCTCCACTCCTGTGGAGTAAGGTCTGCAGCAGGCTGGAGTGTAGGTCGACCCCCCTGTATCACTATCATCCTGCTGGTGGAAGATAGCTCAAACTGAAGTGCCGGGCCCGTGAGGGTGGACCAAGCCGCCGCCCCCCAAGTGTACTGTCGAGCCGTGGAGAGGGCAGGCATCAGCCGAAGAACTCGTAGCCACACCTGCTGGGCCGAGGGACAGTCCCAGAGACAGTGTCGCTGACTCTCCACCAACTGGTCACAGGCTATGCATGCGGCCGAGAGACCACTATGTACAAGCCAGCTCCCTACTGTTGTGGCTCTGTGTGCAACCAACCACTGGAACAAGGTGACGCGCCTCGGCTGTCTGGAGTCCCACAGCCTCTGCCAAAAAGTTGCCAAGAACTCAACTGTGAGACCCTCCTCCTGCCAATGACGTGCTGCAGCGGGGCGGGCCTCTCTCTGTGCTGCAAGTATATGACGTCCAAGCCGAACAGTGTACTGAAAGAAAGGGACTCCTGGGCGGTCTGCAGAAGAGAATGGGTCCCTCCATAGCCACTCACCAGGATCCCACTGTACTCGTGCCAGTGGACAACACTCCCAAGCCCATAGCCTCCAGTGTCCTGTCTCAAGAGCTGTTGGGTCAGGGTCTATGACGCAAGTCCTCCCACAGATGCCCACAACTCGGATCCTCTGGAAACAACACTCTGCTACCGCGGGGCCTCTACTGCAACTCTCTGTAATCGTCCCCCACCCTGAAGCTCGAAGAACAGGGCTGGGACAGTCTCTGAGCAAGCCCTGACTGAAATGAGAACCTCCAGTCGTGTGAAGGCTCCCATCCACCGGGGTGCTACTGGCTCGAGAGGCGTGAGCCAATCAGCTGGAACTGACTCTGAGATGTCCTGACACATGCTCTGAACCCCTCTCATGCCCTGTAGCTGGACAACCTGCACCTCCTCTGACAAACCTGTGAACTCTAGCCAGTCACCTAGAGAGCGCGCTGGACCTGCTGCCATGGGACCCAAGAAACATGAGGCCTACTCCCAACCAAGTGGCCTCTCTGAGTGCTAACCATGGGGTTCCAGAGGAGGGGCTGCCGTAGGCGCTCCTCCGTGCACGTCGGCTGCCGCTGCTCTAGGCCACGCCGCAATAGCTCCCAAGACCGAAGCAAACTCACAACGAATCGGTCCTCCAGTCTCCTGCTCAAACCAACTCGGCGCAGCTCTGTAAAGATCCATCTGGTCAAAGGTTGCCAAGGGCCTCCTGCCTGAGGCACCCTGGCACGAAGCCTTTGCAACAAGAACTCCTTCCAGGGCTCCTCGCCTGGAAGAAGTCCTCTGACGACGAACTTCCCAAGAAGGGCTCTGCTCTGCTGTGCTGGATCAATGATCCCAAGCCCTCCTTGAGAACAAGGAAGTGTGATGACCGACCAAGCCACCTTGGCTCGGGCAATCTGAGTGTCGCGACCAGACCAAAGGAAGTTCCTGATCAACCTCTCTACCTGGCTGATGCAAGAACTCGAGAAGATCCAGCAAGAAGTGATGTACCACATAGTCGCCAACAACACCTGGTTGGCAACTACTACTCTACCAGCCAGCGAAAGTCGTGCTGAGCTCCAATGTAACAGCTTTCTCCTGATGGACAGGAGAAGAGGAGCAATCTGCTGCTCGGGGGACAAATCCAAACCAACCTGACAACCCAAGTACCGAACTGCAGTCCCTGGAGGAATCCACCTGAAACCCTCTCCTGGCAGCCAATCTGGCACAGGAGCACTACCAACTGAGAAAGCCACTGTCTTTCTCCAGTTGATCAGTGCGCCCGATGCACAGCAGAAGGTCTTCAAAGCCTGCCCACATCTGTGTAAATTGGCCTCCTGGCCCTCTAAGTACAAGGCTGAGTCGTCGGCAAACTCAACGTCCAGAAGCTCATCTCCCCGTATAGGGAGTGCTAAGCCCTCAAACCAACCTGCTGTGACACCAAAAATCTGCTCATCGCCTCCGCATAGAACAAAAAGAGAAAGGGGGCAAGAGGACAACCCTGTCTGACCGATCGTGTGAGCATGAAGCGCTCACCTCTACCTCCTGCCAAAAGCACCTGACTGTGGGCCTGTCTGTACAAAGCTGACACCCCTCTGATCCAAGCCTCTGAGAAGCCCATCTTGCGTAGCGTGCCCTCTAGAAAGTCCCAGTCAACTCTGTCGTATGCCTTCTCAAAATCGAGAAGAAGAATCACAAGGTCCTCCCCACGGAGCCGTGCAAGGGCAGAAGCCTCCCAAAAAGTGAAGATGTTGTCAAGGATACTGCGTTCCTTGACAAAACCTGTCTGAGTCCCATGTATAAGGCTCTCCAAAAGTGGCTGAATCCTCAAACTCAGAGCCTTGGCAAGAATTTTGTAGGCTGAGTTGAGAATGGTGATGGGACGCCACTGTCGAATCTCATCCAAGGAGCCACCCTCCTTTGGAATGAGGTAAATCAGGCCCTCACTCATGCTATCCGGCATCACTCCTGTGTGCAGAATGTACTGAAAGGCACTACAAAGATCTGGGCCAAGCAGGTCCCAGTACTCCAAGAAGAAGCTGAAAGTCAGCCCATCCTCACCTGGACAGCTACCACGAGGGAAGGCCCTAAGAGCCGTGTGCAGCTCCTCAAGCTGAAGAGGTAACTCAAGCCTCTGCCGCATCTCCTCAGTCACAAGACAAGGCATCTGTGCCCAAACCTGCTCCCTGCATGCATCCTGTCTCTCTGACTCGGGCTCAGCCGACAGTAGCTCATGGTAAAAGTCAGTAGCAACTGCACGCATATCCTCTGGCTCGCAAACAATTGACCCATCGGGTCTCCTCAACTGATTGACCTTGGCATGCGAGTGCCGAGGTCCCACTGTCTCAAAAAAAACACCTGTCACTCTGTCACCCACCTGAGTCCACTGAGATGCCTGTCGGTGGAAGGCAAACTCATGGCGCCTCTCCTCTGTGCAAGCAAGCTCCTGACGAGCCTGCTGTAGCTGCTCCTCCAACCATGGACTGTCTGGATGCTGCTCCTGCATCCTCTGTAGTGAAGCAATGCCTCGTCTGAGACGCTGCTCCTCCTCTCTCGCTGCAGCCCGTCGAGCCAAAGACTCCTGGAGAAAGAAGTGGCTGAGCTGAGCTAGGCTTGAGGCCACTCTGTCTGCAGGTGGAGCCTGGCTGTCCATGCCCTCTGTCCATAGAGCCTCGACCCTCTCTCTGAGTGCTGAGTCCAACAAGACCCGCTCTGGGATGCGAAGCATCGTGCTCCCACTCCTCTGCCTATCTGCCACTGTGAGGATCACTGGTGCATGGTCCGAGAAGGATGTCCCTGCCAGGATGTCCACTGATCCCCCCAAGTCACTGAAGTGGTCACTAGTGTAGAAGCGATCTATGCGCGATAGATTCACTCCTCCCACTCTGCGGTCCGATCTAGAGAAGGCAAGACTCTCTGGAGGCCTCACAAAGCCAGAATGCTGCCATGTATCCGAGACCCTCAACGTCATACAAAACCTCTCCCAAGCTGCTAACTCGACTCCATGCAAAGTAGCATGGCTGCCTCCGATTCTGTTAGAAGGGTCCTCCAACATGTTGAAGTCCCCTCCTACACACCACTGGTCAACCTGTGGCAAAGACTCGACAATCTGTGACCAAAACTCTGCACGAGCACTCGCCACATTGGGCGCATAGATGTTCAGGAAACCCACAAGGCTACCGTGAACCTGCATAGTAATCCACTGAGCCCTGCCTGGTACAATAATCCCTCTGCCCACAATGGCCTGCTGTAATGAGTCCGCAATAGTCATACATACCCCACCCTGGATGCCTCCAGGTCCAAAAGCAGCTGACCAAAAGGTATCATAGCGTCCACGCAAGATCTGACCACATCGCCGAATGCGGCTCTCAGACAAATGGTGCTCCTGAAGCGTAAGGAGATCAATCTCTCCTCCCACAAGGCATCGCTGAAGCTCCTGACGCGATCGGCCCCGTTGTTGCTGAAACTGGGGTCCATCGAGTCCCTGCACGTTCCACGAGACGATCCTCATGGGGATCGAGAGAGAACAGATGCTGCCGCAGCAGCAAGACGAGCTATCTTCGAAGCAGGCTTGGATGGGGAGTAATCCGCATCCGAGCGTCCTCTAGATAGGCGAGACTACAGTGAGTGCCTTGTCCAAGCCCAAGTAGAGCGAGCCGTGCGTATAGCAACCTCCTCTGTCCAGGAGTCCTCATGAATGAATACATAGCAAGGCAAACACTGCGTATCAGCAAAAAAGTACATCTCAATATGTGTACATCCTGCTGAGTCTGGGGGTGTCACCGCAAACTTGGCCAGTGGCCACAAAGTCTGCAGCAAATCTGTAACGCCAAGTTCTCCCATGTGGTGAGAGAACTCGAGAACCTGTGTATGCAACCATCCCACCACTGAGTCGAGGGACCACTCTGTCTCAGTCCTGCCACAGAGAGGGAAGGAGAAACCAACTGCTGAGTCCAAGGCCTCTGTCCCCCTAGCGGCGAGGAACAAAGCGTGGACTCTGAAGCAGGCTGCCTTGTGGTCTGCTGCGGAATCGCCAAGAAAACGAGTAAACCCGTAATCGAAGAAATCCCAGCGGCGTCGGAGGTCAAAGCTCGTCAAACCACGAGGGATAGCTGCAAGAGGAGATGTCTGAATCTGCAGTGGGGGCCTCATGAAGGGCTGACCCTCTCTCGCTAGGCGACTCGTGGCGAAGGCGCTGCCAAGAGATCTCCTGGCCGCCGGCAAGGGTCCAGTCTCCTGAGCCGACTGTGGTACTGAAGCAGGAGGAGGGGGAGAAGGGGCTGGGGGGGGGCGGGGGAGAGGAGAAGCGGGGTGGGGCGGCAGAGACATGGGGGGGGCGAGGTGGGGAGTGAGCGGTAGCAGAGGGCGGGGGAGGGCATGAGGAGGAGGAGGGGAGATCGGAAGGCGGAGCGGCTGGCGAGGGTGAAGCGGAGGTGGAGGCTGGCGTAGGGGGCTCCTCCTGCTCAAGAGGACCAAAGCGGTTCCCCGTGGGAACCCACTGCTGCTGAGTAGGCACCTGGGGGCCACTCTGAGTGCCAGGCTGTCGCTGTGGCCCCTGGCGTCGACGGCCACGGGCCTGCTGCCACCCCTCCTCCGCCGGAGCCCCAGGCTCGGAGGGTGGCGCTGAATCTGTGCTCTGTGTCGCTGGATGTGGCTGCGGCCCAGCCTTGGCAGGCTGGGGCTGAGGCTGAGGCTGGGGTGCGGGTCGTGGTCCCCTCCATGGACAGGCCTTCGCTAGGTGGCCCATCTGTCTGCAAATGAAACACTGGTTCGGGAGACCCGAGTACTCCACACTCTGTCTAAACCAACCCCCACTCACCCGAGGCAGAAGGATGACCTTCGGGAGCGTGTGGGTATCTCTGACCAAAACTCGAACTGAAGGGATGCCAGCCGCCTTGGCAGCTACTGATGCTGCCGTACGAGGTGTCTCCAGGACAGTTCCGATGGCGGAGCCAATCCTGGAGAGAAGTGGAAGGTACTCCCTCTGTAAACCCGGAAAGCAGACTGAGATGGGGATGTCCGCCTCCTCTACTAGCACATCCGAAGACGGGTCAAAACCATGTCGCCACTGTCGAAAGTGGGCGCGTGCTGCTTGGATGGCCAATGGACTCGTAGCTATGACCTTGGAGGCCATCTCGGAAGTCTCGAACTCAATCTGGTAGTACCCCCGTCCGAGAATCTGGACATCCAAGATCTTGCCCACCTCTGCGAGGAGGCGGGCCTGGAGAAGGTCTCGCAGCTCTCCTCTGCTGGGACGAGTGCCGAGAACCTTGCAGATGACAGAAGTCGCCTGCAAGCGTTCTACCTCTGTGGCAAGGCTCGCTTGCTCTGCCGGCGTAAGAGCAAGTCGAATGGTGGGCTCAGCGGGGTCGGGCGAGGGGGCTTCAGGCGAGTCCCTCTGAGGTGGAGCTGGAGCCTCCATCTGTGTCTACTGCTGAGTCGAAGAAGCGGGCGGTGAAGAAAATCTGCGAACGAGTACGCCAAGCACTTGTCCGAAGAGAAAGCGTTGCCGAGCTAGGTGCAGAAGACCTTCGGGAGCAAAGAGGACGGGGGGGGGGGGGGGGGGGGGGGGGGGGGGGGGGGGATGGGGGGACGGCGAGGGCGAAGTGGGCAGCCGGGAAATGTGCGGGTGCACAAGCGGCAGCGAGCGGGGGGATGGGGTGGGGATGGCAACGCGAGAGGAGGGCAGTGGGCAGCCTTTGGGGCAGCGCGAAAGCAGGGGGGGGCAGCGGGCGGGCGGCAGCGCTCAGGGGCAGCGGGTGGGGGGGGGGGGGGGGGGTTAGCGTGCAGGGGCAGCGCGTGGGGGGGGGGGGGGGGGGGGAGGTAGCGATGGCGCAGCAAGGGGGGGGCGAGCAGCAGTAGCGAGCACTTTCGTTTTTAAGTAATTGCGGGGGCAGTGTTCATCAGCGACTATGTGTTTTTGTGTCTTGTAACATGCATATGTAAGCAGTTGTTGTTTTGTGATGTGCCAACCACTGAATATTCCTAAGTGGGTGAGATTGTCTGGGTATGTAATTTTAGTGCGTCGAGACACCCGTTATAGATCAGCACGGTCTGTGGGTGATGGCTAATTTTGCTACACTAGAATATCAAGAGCTCCGATATGGAATGAGAAAAATGAATGACCCTTGGATATTTTTGAGCTAACTTGAGTTTTGCAGATGTAATTGTGGATGATTACTCTTCTTTCAAGAAGGGGGAATGTCATGAACTGTTGACGTGTCAAGCCACTGAAGACCCAGCAGGTTACGGCTCTGTCACAAACTGCCGACGTGTCAAGTCATTGAAGAACGGAGCCAATCTCCAGATCCCGGCCGAGGGGCCTAAACCCTAAGTGAAGAAGCAGTAGCAGCATAAGAAGTTTTGCCAACTTGCAAAGTCGTGCTGAGGGGCCTATTTTTATAGAGAAGTTCCCGCCAACTTATGGGACCCCGTCCGATGGGGCCCAAGTAACCCAAAGACTTTAAAATAAAGCGAGACCAACACTCACACACAGAGCTTTGCATAGCAACTGATGACGTGGCAGCAATATGGATGCTCTGCAAATTGTGCTGACATGCTGATGTGGTAGCCTTAACAGATTTTTGCGATTTACGCTGCTGACGTGGCAGTTGTACGGATTTCCGCAAAACGCGCTGCCTGTTTTGGGTGCCAGCAGCTTTTGAGCCAGTTGCTTTTGAGTTTCAAGCTTTTCATGTAAACTGCTTTTCAAGGCCACGGGCCTTTAAATAAGTGCAGAGGGCTCAATCTCTGGCACGCTTCGGTGAGAAGGTGCAGAGCGCAAGTACCGGCATTTAATAGAGTTCAAGTAATATAAAGAAATACCGAAAGGGGCCCCAAGGTTTGGGGCCAGTTCTCTTTGGGGTGGGATTCCGCCACTCCGTGTCGTGTGTGCTCGTCTCTCTTCAGTTCAGTTCAGTTATATTGAAGTGCTAAAAGTCTGTTTTAGGTCTGTCTTTTTCTCTATCGGCACGTGGTGCCCATCTTGTGACAGGGCTCCCTGAGCTTAATTCTAGCCAACTTGCAGATCCTGGCCGAGGGGCCTAAACCCTAGCAGAAGCAGAAGAAGACAAACAAAATCTCACCAACTTACAGATCCTTGTGAGTGGACAAAATATTTAAAGAGGGTTAGGATTTTACTGCCAC
>NW_028221537.1:0-62591 GCF_014529385.1 Adiantum capillus-veneris
GGGCAAAATTTTTGATAGGTTGTTTGCATTCCCCTTTGGTGGTACATCTCTAACCATGTTTGTGAAGGCTGTATTCTAAAAAAATGCAGTGTTCTAAGTCTCTACAAGATGGTGTTTATGCCTACTTGCAAGTTGTGTTGGGATTAAAGCCCAAGTGGCCTCTTCTGGGATATGGCGGCCCGCCCGCCTAAATCACTTACCTCTACTCTTTGTTTATATTACTAACATATTCTTTGTGAATACTAAGGATTTGGGAGATAACCCTTCTAACAGATCTCTGCGTACTGTACTGTGTAAGCTCACTGTGTGTGTGTGTGAGAGAGAGAGTCGACCCACGCTCCGCTCCGCGACTTCAATTGGTATCAGAGCCTTGGTTCAATGCGGATTTGCGCAATCGCGCGTGCGCACTTTTCCGGCAGATTCTGGATCCGGAGTTCGAAAATTCACACTCGGCGTTCCGGGAGCGTTTCCATCAGACGACTTGGGGTTTTACCCCCCTTTCGAAGCCGTTTATGCCCTCAGAATTTCGTTCTGAGCACTACAGCAGAAGATAGATTTCAGCCGCAAAGAAATCCGTCTTGTGTAGATTGGCAAGCAGGAGGTGGTCGACATCAATATCGACATCGACATACATCACTTATTCGTCTTCAGAGCATCATCTATAGACCAGGTACACATATATATCATCAGATATATATATTGCAGTCTGCATTGCTACTTCTTGTGCTTGCCAGGTTCCAGGGGAGGTGTGGCCATACGACGGCTTGACACCACTGGCATGTATTGCAGATTGATGTACTGTGATTGTGGGTCTGCTAGTTGTGAGTCACGCTAGCAGACAGACCGCCGCAGCAGTCATAGGACAGTGATTGGTCTATTATAGGATGTATGCTAGTTCTGGGCAGTTTGCCGAGCCATCTGAGAGGGTCGTGTGTGAGGTTTTTTGAAGCCAAGCACTGGGGGCTGGGTTACCCAGTGTGAGGTGGATTAGGTTGCTGGAGTTCCCCTCTACACGCATCCTCTTCGGCGACTTTTATCCCTTAGGATGTATGACTTTGTGTAGACACTGGATTGCATCTTATGCGTCAGGCCGTTGAGGCATTGTTCAGAGTTCAGTCTTGAGACAGATACAGGTTCTGTCATCACCCAGAGAGGAGACAGTGTATGCTTACAGGACAGCATATTACAGGGATTTTTTAGATTTGTCATTGGTCAGCTATTTATGATTGTTTCTTGAGCTATCTTTTGGTTCCCAGAGCTCAGTTTACAGGGGAGACTCTGTCAAAAATTTTCAAAATACTGACAGTTCCTGAGGAGAGGTGTTCAGCTTGTTGATTACAGCTTGTTTACTGTGTACAGAGGCCAGTTTACAGGGGAAACTCTGCCGGATTTTTCTCAGGAGTAAACAGTTTGGCAGATATGGCATCTTCTCACAGTGAGACTCTTTACAACATAAAGAAGCTGGATGGCACAAACTTTCCATTCTGGAAGAAGCAGATTTGGCAGGTTTTGGTGCAGAAAAAACAAGTGAAGCCACTGAAGCTCAAAGGGGAGAGACCAGAATTTATGGCTCAAGATGAGTGGGAAGAGCTTGACGAGTTAGCTTGTTCCACAATCATGCTGACACTGGCAGAAAATGTTTACTTCAACGTAGCAGAAGAGACTACAGCGTATGGCGTATGGCAAAAGCTATGTGATATGTACGAGAAACAAAGTGCTGCTTCTCAGATTTACTGGCTCAAGAAATTGGTGGATTTGAAGATGAAGGAAGGGACAGCCATGTCAAATCATCTGAATGAATTTCACTCAATTTTCAGCCAGTTAACAGCACAAGAGATAGTCTTTCCAGATTCAGTGAAGGCTATGTTTCTCTTAATCACTTTGCCAGACAGTTGGGATACTTTTCGTACAGCGTTAAGTAATTCTGTCGCGCCAGAAGGTCTTACAAGTGCCAATGTAGAAGGCAGCTTGCTCACAGAGGAAGTGAACAGGAAGAACATTGACAAAGGCAAAGGCAATAGTGCTTTGGTCGTTCGAGGGAGACAACAGTTTAAAGAGAAGAAGGGTAAGAAGGCACAAAACCGAAGTAAGTCTCGTGATTCGAAGTCAAAGGATGACATAGAATGCTACCATTGTGGCAAGAAGGGTCACATGAAGCGAGACTGTACGAAGTGGAAACAAGAAAAAAGCAAAACAAAGAGTTTTGAGCAAGATGAAAAGAAGAGTTCAGTGAAGATTGACCTAGTGCTAGCACATCAAGACAGCATGGTCAGGCTCAGGAACAGCCTATAGTGGCTAGAGAGGCAGAATCATTTGTGGTGAGACGTTCTGAGCGTGTCTCCAAACCACCTGATCGTTATGTGCCATCTCTAAATTATGTCATGCTCACAGATTGCGGAGAACCATCTTGTTACAAGGAAGCATTACAAGTGGTTGACTCGAAAAAATGGCAGTTGGCCATGCAGTCAGAGATGACAACTCTGCATAAAAACCAGACATGGAAGTTGGTTAAATTACCACAGGGCAAAAAGGCTCTACCTTGTAAATGGGTTTACAGGTATAAGATCACCGCTCATGATAGTCAGCCAAAGTACAAAGCAAGGCTTGTTGCAAAGGGCTTTAAGCAAGAACAAGGCATTGACTTTGATGAAGTCTTCTCTCCAGTGGTCAAGATGACTACATTGAGATGCTTTCTTGCATTGGTTGCTATATTGGATTTGGTGTTGCACCAAATGGATGTCAAGACAGCGTTCTTGCATGGTGATTTAGATGTGGAAATTTACATGCAGCAGCCAGAAGGGTTTGTTGAGAAAGGCATGGAACATTTGGTATGCCAGTTGTTAAAGAGTCTTTATGGCTTAAAACAATCACCGAGGGCATGGTACCATAAGTTCCACCAGTTTATGCTTTCTCAAGGCTACAAACGTAGTGAGTTCGATCACTGTCTATATACAAAGAAGGCTAAGGATGGCAGTTGGCTGATCCTTATTTTGTATGTGGATGACATGTTGATTGCCGGCAAACACTTGGAAGAAATTTCAGCTTTGAAGTCAAAGATGGCAAAATCGTTTGACATGAAAGACATGGGTGAGGCAAGTCATATACTTGGTATGCGCATTGAGAGAGACAGATCAAAGAAGTTGATTTGGTTATCTCAAACAGAGTATATTGACAAGGTTTTGCAACGTTTCAATATGGAGAAGGGAAAGGCATTGAGTGTTCCATTGCCACCATATGTGAAACTTAGCAAACAAGATTGTCCTGTGTCTGAGGAAGAAAAGGCTGAAATGGGTAAGATTCCATATGCGTCTGCAGTGGGTAGTTTGATGTATGCAATGATTGCTACACGTCCGGAGATTGCATTTGCAGTGGGAGTGGTTAGCAGATATATGTCAAATCCCGGCAAGAAACATTGGGAGGCAGTGAAAGGTATCATGAGATACTTAAAACATACAAAGAGTATGCGCATATGCTATGGTAGTCAGGATTTGAGTGTCAGAGGATACACTGACTCAGATTATGCAGGAGACTTGGATAAGAGGAGATCTACATCAGGCTATGTCTTTACATTGGCTGGAGGTGCCATATCATGGCGATCTCGATTACAAGATTGTGTTACGCAGTCTACTACAGAAGCTGAGTATGTTGCAGCAAATGAGGCATGCAAAGAAGCTATTTGGCTTGGTAGATTGGTTGCAGACTTGGGAATCAATGCAGATATGCCAGAGTTATATTGTGATAGTCAAAGTGCTATACAATTGGCAAAGAATCCAGTGTTCCATTCGAAGACTAAGCATATTGATGTGAAGTATCACTTCATTAGGGAAGTACTTGAAGACAAGCAGATACAACTGCTGAAGATCCACACCAAGGAAAATCCTGCTGATCTACTCACAAAGGGACTTCCAGGAGAGGGCTTTGTGCATTGTCGTGAGTTATTACTCACAAAGGGACTTCCAGGAGAGGGCTTTGTGCATTGTCGTGAGTTATTGGGCATTGGATAGATGGCAGCCATGTAAATCTTTGTACATTTATGTTCATAGATTTACAGTTACTTAAAGTGCCACATTGGACTTTAAGTGGGAGGTTGTTGGGATTAAAGCCCAAGTGGCCTCTTATGCGGATATGGCCGGCCGCCCGCCTAACTCACTTACCTCTAACTCTTTGTATATACTAACATATTCTTTGTGAATACTAAGGATTTGGGAGATAACCCTTCTAACAGATCTCTGCGTACTGTACTGTGTAAGCTCACTGTGTGTGTGTGTGAGAGAGAGAGTCGACCCACGCTCCGCTCCGCGACTTCAAGTTGCAGCTTCTTCATAATGATGTTTGTGGTCCCGACCCAAAGCCCCTTTGGAGGCACCATCTAAGCATGTTTGTGAAGGCTGTATTCTTGGAAAAATGCAGTGTTCCAAGTTTCCTAAAGATGGTTTTATGCCTACTTGCAAATTTCATCTTCTTCACAGTGGTGTTTTTGGCCCCAACCCAATGCACACTCCTTCTTTTAGTAAAAAAATATAGCTCATGACTTTCATTGATGATTACTCACGGTATACATGAATATATGTACTTAAGGCTAAGTCTCAAGTGTTAATGTGCAAACAATTTTTTCTGTTGTTTGAAAATGTATTTGGTTTTACTGTGGGCATCCTCCATTTTTCGAGGGGAGGAGATAGTATATGCAAAAAGAATTTGATGTATTTCTAGGTGGTTGTAGGTTAAATCGCCAATGTACAGTGCCTTATACACCTCAACAAAATGGTGTTGTTGAGAAGAAAAATATACCACTTATGGAAATGACATGATGTATGGTCAACAACGGAGTTTTGCCACATTTTTTTGGCTAGAAACTACGTACATACTTAACAGGTCCCCACAAAAGCTTTGTAGTCTATGAAGCCATATGAGGCACCGCATATAAGAAGCCATCTATTGTCACATACATGTTTTTGGTTACGTAGATTGTGCTATAGTGCCACAACAATGTAGGAAATTGGATGATAAAGTTGTCAAATGCAAGGGTTACAACTGTATCACCCAAAGTCGAAACATATCTTAATGTAATGTGTAGCAAAAGTGATTTATAACACACAAATGCTGATACAATGGGTCTAGATGTTGATGGGATCTTGCAGTAGAATCTTGGATCCACAAGGCAAAGGCCTGAAAATACAAAATGCTAGGGAATCTGACTTGGATCTATGATTGCACCCATCAAGAGAGACATTTTACAATACAATTTCTTGTGTTCCTTCAACACTAGCTAGTGCAATGAAGATGGAAACTTCATGAACTATGCAAAACACTTATCAAACACAACATCAATTCCCTCACGGTCTCAGACCCAAGACCTCACACACCTTCAAAGATGGTGAGAGCTAGCGGGGTATGAGAGTAGATTAAGAGGAAGAAGGAGTATTCTTATGAGAAAGATGTACATTTCCTCACATAATCACTCATATTAGCATAGCTTAGCTTAGTAATTAGCATGATAAAGGATATGAGCATGCATTGAAGCTTGGCTCTTGGTTGGATTTGCATCACAAATCCAAGAGTTGTTGGTGTAGGCCTCCCTTCTCACAAGCTTGGAGTAGGTGATAAGCTTTCCATTAAAGCTTGAGAAAGAGAGAGAGTATTCTTTTCTTCACACACTAGCTAGTGTGAGTGTGTAGGTGATAATGCCTTGCAAAAATCAGCCCCCTGTCTCTCTTGGTCGACCCCTCTTGCTATTTGCTCTTGCTAGCATCCTATTGGACCTCCCCAGGCTTAGCCAATGGTAATTAAGCAGCATAAGTGATATTTTTGACATGTGTCCCCCTTTCCCCTTTTGTGAGAAATTTAGGTAATTATTTAATTCAACTAAACTCTCATTGGACCCCTTTACGTCCTGGTCAATAGGAATCAGCTAAGCCATTGGGCTACTGAATGCTCATTGGTCCCCTTGGGAGACTATGCAAGAGTCTTGTAGAGAGATTGGTTCTTATTGGTTCTTTTATTAAATGCTTTTTAAATTAATTAAACTAGATTTACTCTAGCCTAATTCTCATTGGTCCACCCCCAAGGCAATCCAATAGGAATTGGCTACACCTTGTGGGCATCTGGGCTAGGGAGCTGACATGTGTCCCTCATTCTCTTTGTGTAAAGGGAGCTTGTGTGTGTGTGTGTGTGTGTGTGTGTTTCTCTCTCATCCCCTACTTGCAAGGCTTGTCCCCTCCTATGTAGGGATTGATAAAAACTTTTGGGACACACACAAAGCATCCAATTCCCCCCATGTTTGACCTTTGGACACAACCTTTGAATTTTGGAACCTTAGCATTTTGGAAGTCTTAATGTGCTGAACCTTAGGGTCTTTTAAGCCCATTGTTGCACATGGCTCTTTTACAGATGGCCCCCCCTTTGGGTCCCTATTTTCCCTCCTTTGGATCCCTAATGTGGCCGGTCTGCTAGCTTAACCTATATTCCAGCTTTTTCTCCCCGGGCACTTCCCCATATTAAATGATCAGTTTAACATGAGAAAATCATTTAGGAGAATTAGATATTGATTATTATGACACGCAACACAAAATACTTAGGTTTTCCACTATGCTCATGCATAATGTCTTGCAGGCCTACTTTTTATATGACAAATAATTATTGTATGAATGTTACTGTAGCAAGTGTTTTGGCGTGTTTTTGTATGAGGATGTCGCTTAGTATAACAATACCTGGTTGTTGTTCCATGGGTCGGTGAATATATATGGTGATGTTATTTTTTGCTTGGCTTTGAACCCTACACTATGGTTGGGATTGCTGGCAACACTGTGTAGGCACTGGTCTTAAACATTTTATGATGAAACATTGATACACACACATCCTACTTTATGGTGATGTTATTTTTTGGCTGTTGATCCCTACACTGTGATTCAGATTGCTGCTAATGCTGTGTAGTTACTGGTCTCAAGAACTTTATGATAGTTCTGGGTATGGTGTACCAATTGTTAACTGTTTTTAATTCTCTATAATAATTGGTTTGATTGGGGGGCTACTCTACGTTAACACTGGTTTGTTGTGGGGTTTGCTGTTGTGTAACTTAGCTTGGCAAATCTTTGTCAATGGTAATCAGACACGCTATGGGGGCTTACTGATCATCTATACATTTTTACTTAGTACATAGACTCTGTAGCCCAGTGTATTCGTTGGGTATAGGTACATACTTGGGGGTGGTGTTTTCTGTCCTACTATGAACTGGTTCTTAGAGGTGATTGAGCCCGGTTGCACAATTTTGCTATACTTACTACTCTATTTATTGGGATAGGTTATACATTGCACTGCCTACATTCACATAGGTGGTTAGCTGGTGGTGGTGTTCTCTGTCCAGCTGCACACTGATATAGAATGGTTTGAGGTGTTGGGCCCTATTGCGCACCGTTGTAGTACTTGGTCTTTACTTTATTTGGTTAGGATGTAAATTACAGTCACTTGGGTGGATGTTGCTCCTTTTGTAAGCCTTGAGTGTTGAGGTGAAACTAACACTGTAAAGCAAGATATATATATTTTTAACGTTCAAGGTTCGGCTCATAACCTGGCTTTTATCAAGGCTCCTTGATTACTTAGTTTGCGAAAAAGAGATATATGGTTAGTGATAGTGGGATGATTTAGAGTCCAATTTACCATAATGCGCATCTGTCTTGAAAACAATCTTAAACATAGCTTGATACTATATGAGAACTTTTAAATGGATTTTTTTTGGAAAAAAAACTTCTTATATAGACTTTATTTGGTAGGGCTTTTCAGGAACTGATAAAACTGTTGATTTTTTTTTTAAAAGGGGGGGATTTAGACACTTGGATTATAAGGGGTGATGGGCTTCTAATCAAAATGATATTCCTTTTACTATAAACTTTATGATTTTTTAAAAAAAAAGAAGAAAAAAAAAGAAAAAAGAAAAGTGATAACATTTCTACATAAAACTATGGACTAAGCTTGTAAAGGTTTTTTTTTTTTTTTGGTAAGATGGACATGGACAACAACTGGTATAGTCCATTGATGCCTGTAAAACACATCCAAGGCTAATTGAATTGTTGTCTTGTTTGGATGGATGCAGGTAAGGACTCTATCTTATCTTGGAATTTTTTTTTTGGCTTTAGCAAGTTGTCCGCCGTCACAGATTACACATACACTTACTGCAAGGGGAGTTCTTCTGTTATTTATATACTGGAATGAGGCTTCATTCTTACAAATATTGTGCTGAGTTGTTTTTGTACTTATCAGTTCCTTTGTTCTAAAGCCAGCTGTCTTATTATTTATGATAGAACACACACACACACACACACACACACACACACACACACACACACACACACACACACACACACACACACACACACACACACACACACACACACACACACACACACACACACACACACACACACACAATGTGTGTTGATGTCGAATTCAAGGAAGCTGGAGGTGAAATCGGAGAAGTCAGAGATGTCGAAGAAAAAACCGGAGTTGCATACACACTATGTGTGTTGATCTCTCTCTCTCTCTCTCTCTCTCTCTCTCTCTCTCTCTCTCTCTCTCTCTCTCTCTCTCTCTCTCTCTCTCTATTGTAGTGCTACCTCTTTGTAGCATTTTTGGGAGGGAGCAAAAGAGAAAAAAAATAAATGCTATGATTTCTAGCTCGGTTAGCACTGTCTGCAAATGTTCCAAGATCACAACGTTTTTGTCAAAACTACCAGTGCTACTTGTTGCTGCAAACCTCAATTTCAAAGTTCAAGTGATACTTTTATTTTTCTCCCACTCTGGACACTCTACAATGCTATGCTCACTTTGCCTTCTTCCTTTTGAGCTAAAATGCCTGCAATTCCACACACACATTGCAGACTTTCAATCAAACAGGGAGTTTTACAGACCACAGACCTTAGCCAATGAAAATCTAAGGTTATCGAGAAGCTCTTGTACACATGGAGAAGCTAGAAGCCGCCATAGCATTGATACCACTTGTGAGGCGAGAGGCAACGTGCATGAGTGCGAGTGCAGTGTGGGTGGAGTTCAGAGTGGATAAATCATCCACAACCCCTTATTCTTTTGTTGAATAACGTAACATTAGTAATGGGAGGCGTTTCTTTATCAAATGATTAAGACAAGATTTGGCTGTCAAATTGAACTGGTTTTTGATTAGGGGGCACATTTTTTGAGTTCAGTTATTGAAGAGTTGGCTGCTACACACATGATGATGCATAAGAAGTCAATGTCGTATCGTCCACAGACAAATGGACATGCAAAAAGTTCTATTAAGATATTGTTGAAGAAATTAAAGAAGTTTGTGTTTGACAATAAGAAGAATTGAGATGATAAACTTGCTTCTGCATTATGGTCCTTTAGGACAACCTATAAAGTTGCAACATGGATGACTCCTTTCAGGCTAGTGTATGGTCTGGAGGTGGTAGTGCCCATGTAGTATCTTGTTCTGAGTCTCAGGATAGTGACGGCGGCCGACTTTCAAAGCCGCGGCCGTGGGAACAAACCCCACTTGGGGAGCATGAAATAATAATAAAAACGTTTTTTGTGGGTTCTTGCATGCCGCCATCTCCCTCCTTGAACAGCGCTCACAGAGGGGACCACCAAGCATGGCACCACCCTCTCCCTCTCCTCCATTATCTCTCTCTCTCTCTCTCTCTCCCCCCGCCCCCCCCCCCCCCCCCCCATCACAAGTGGACAAATCTCTCTCTCTCTTGTTTGTCACCAGCACAAGGGGCCTCCATCTCTCTCTCTCTCTCTCTCTCTCTCTCTCTCTCTCTCTCTCTTTATCTCTCCCCCTCATCCATTATCAAGTCTCTCTCTCTCTTTATCGCCCACACACACTCCCTCTCCCACTCTCAACTCTCCCTATTCACTCTCTCTCTCTCTCTCTCTCTCTCTCTCTCTCTCTCTCTCTCTCTCTCTCTCTCTCTCTCTCTCTCTCTCTCTCTCTCTCTCTCTCCCCACACACTCCCCCACCCCTCAGTCTCTCCTTCACCCGCTCTCCCTCCCTCTCTCCCTCTCCCTCTCACTCACACCCTCTCTCTCTTTCTCCTTGAGTCGGCACTAGCCGGCGGACCAGTAGTTTCTCTCTCTCTCTCTCTCTCTCTCTCTCTCTCTCTCTCTCTCTCTCTCTCTCTCGTTTCCCCCACCTAAATACACACACACACACACACACACACACCCCACCTCACTCTCTCTCTCTCTCTCTCTCTCTCTCTCTCTCTCTCTATATCTCACTCTTTCCATCCTCTCTTTCTCTCTCTCTCTCTCTCTCTCTCTCTCTCTCTCTCTCTCTCTCTTTCTCTGTGTAGCAGCAAAAAAAAAAAAAAAAATCTCTCTCTCTCTCTCTCTATCTTGTTTACCCACCCATACACACACATACACACACACATACCTATACACACACACACACACACTTACATACACACACCCACTCTCTCTCTCTCTCTCTCTCTCTCTCTCTCTCTCTCTCTCTCTCTCTCTCTCTCTCTCTCTCTCTCTCTCTCTCTCTCTCTCCCCCCCCCCCGTTTAGCCTCTCTCTCCCTCTTCCTCATTTCTATTTTGGCTCAGCCATGTAAAAAAAAAGAAAATATATCTTTCTCTCTCATTCCCACACACACACACTTTCCAACACACACACTTACACACACACACAACCCCATATACACACCCACACACACTCCCTCAGCCTCTCTCTCACCCATCTCTCGATCTCTCTTCATCCCTCTCTCTCTTTCAGTTAATATCTCTCTCTCTCTCTCTCTCTCTCTCTCTCTCTCTCTCTCTCTCTCTCTCTCTCTCTTTCCATACACACATACACACACTCACGAGCATAGGCACATACACACACAAGTACACTGCACGTATGTGCGCACACACACATTCAAACAAACACACGCACAACATACACACAGAGAAGAAGAAGAAAACCAGAAGGATCTCAGCATCGACATCCAAACAACAAAAAGAAGAAAGACAAAAATCATGCGATGGCGACAACGAATCAAGAAATGATGCCGAAGGCATGCCCAGGCCAGCCCCGAAAGTGACAACGTGCTACACGGACGCACCAGCAAAGCCCGCCATTCACCGGCACCTTGTCCACAATGCAACTCCACAGTGAACGTTTGTAGGGTAATCTACGTTTCGTTTTTAAACCAAAAACCTTGTTTAAAAAAACCAATTGTATATTGCCACCTCCTCTAGGTGATGGTTACAAAGGCCCACCTAGGAGATACCATTTTAAAGTCCTCCTAAGACAAAGCAAGGGTCAACCATCTAGGACCTGGCCTTGATTTGTATCTCTTGATTAGGGCCCTAACCTAATCAAATACTCCTAAACTAATGCAACCTGCACCTATAAAAGAACACTGAGAGGTCACTATCAGGGGCAGCACTGAGGAGTCAACACTTGAGAAGGAAGCCATGCACACACTCTGACTCCAAGGGTCACCACACACAAGAGTAGAATCTCCGTGTATATGGAATTTTTCCTAGAGAATGCACTATAGGCTCTCTCTCTCTCTCTCACTATCTCTCTCTCTCTCTCTCTCTAGCTTTGAAGAAGCCCTAGACCTACCTGTGTCCCTCCGAGGATTAAGGGCGGCCTGTGGAGGGGTGTTAAGCCCACAAGCTCGCCTGCAGTCAGAGTATACGCACCTTATAGGAGATCAACCTGGACTTCAGCCGCTCTCCCAACCCACTGAGTCTCACTCTGCAAGGACCCGCAGGCCGATAGTAATTGTCTCGTTTCTGCAGTTGTGTCCAGCCGAGCAAGAGTTTGGAGGGCACAAGGAAGGCATGATTGACCTCTAGTGTAGGTGCTCCTTCTCCAACAACAAGTGCAATAGTGCTCACAGCAGCTTGCAACTCAGCCAGTGCTCACAACAGGGTGTTTCACACTCAACTTAATACAAAGCACCTTGCAACGGTTTCCTCTACTTCTTCACCATTACACTCCACTTGCATCATTCAGGGCAGCGTTAGTGGTGAGGCCAAGTCTCACTTTCTCTCAGTCGGTGGCCAGTACTTTGTCGTAGCATTTACTTCTCACAAAAATGACTTTGTCAATTCATTAGCGATTCTGTCCATTCATCACAGAAATCTACGTTAGTGGCAAGGGTAGGTCCATTATAAGGTGTCCTTAGACCTTATTCACACAGTTAGGATGTCAAATAGTACTCCAATCTCTCGCACAAGTACGAGTTTTCTTGCAGTGGCAGCAGATGCACCAAGGGAGGACTTTGCAGCTCGGCAAGAAGCTAGAATTACAAATCTAGAAGCTAAAGTACAAGAACTCATTGAGGAGAACGGGAAGCTAAAGGAGCGCTTGTGTAAACTGGAGGGTGGGAAAGAAGTGGAGAGTCAAGCTTTGCTTGCAAAAGCAAAGGAAGTTGAATCCTCCTTCATCAAGAGTGTCATGGAGGTAGAAAAGAAAGCTCATGAGGAAGCACAGAAGAAGATCGACACCAAAGTACAAGCGGCCCTACAAGAGTGCCAACTACAAGAGTCTCTTGGCCTCAAGGTCAGAATTGGAGGGTTGCATCCCGCATGGTGCTCTGACGAGGATACCCTCGAAGAAGCAATCACCAAACTTAATGAAATTCTTCAACTAGTTCATATCAAGTCGAAGCTATTTCTTGGATCAACGACACACATAGGCATGTGCCACTCAAGCAATGTATCCTCACTTTCAAGGACAAAGAGGAGCGGATCAATTTGCTATGTAGTCCCGACTCTTGAAGGGAACAACGCTGTGGATTGCCGAAGAACTAACCTTGACTCAACTCAAGATGAAAACAAATGAACTCAAGAGGGTGCATGAAGCCCGCAAGCAAGGTAAATGGGTAGTGTATCGAGGCGGTAAAGCCATTATTCAAGAATCTCGAACTCCCAAACCGTCTATCTCCTCACTTGAGCCCCCATAGGTTTTTGTTCTTTTCTTCTATCCTTTTGATGGACCCTTAGTCCTTAATTGATATGTATCAAACATCCTCACATATTTGAAGCGATTGTTATGTTTTATTTTTGGTCCCATGGGTCATATTTTGACCTCCGTGGATGATAATTCAATCTATCTCTCTCTCTCTCTCTCTCTCTCTCTCTCTCTCTCTCTCTCACCACGGTCTCCATCTCGCCGAAATTGAGTTTTTTGTAAATACCACTTTGAATCAAAATTGCCCTCACATCTTGAGGGGTTTTCATCATTTACGTCTACATCTACGTCTACGTCTCTCTCTCTATAGTGTGTAGTGCTATTGCTATTTTAAATCACTACTGTCCACGTCCTAGCCACTCAAAGCTAGGTGGTGCCCCCTTTTCACTTCTTGTGACGAGTTCGGCATGCATAGTCCTGGCGTAGAGGCCATCGGGGTCCATTTTACGCTTGCGCTTGTCATTTGGTGCCCCCACTGAGGAGGGCTTCTCGAAAACCTTCAGTTTGAAACGTTGAAAATGATGCACGTCTTCGACCATGGACGAATGGATGTGGGAATTCTCCAATTGGAGAACAGAGGAGAAAGAAATTAACGGAGCAATGACCGCCTTTATCGAAGTGCTGTTTCCGGAATACACTGTCGTCAACATCCAGGAAAGTCCTCCATCTCGCATCTCTCGCTCTAACCACAAATCAAGAGCCAAGAGAGGGAGGGCTACAGGATGCTCTCATTATAGTCACCCACTACACTCTATCAATGAGTGCCATCAATGGAGGTAAAGAAGAAGAGGAAATCCTCTACATCGACGTCCACCGCGAAGATGTCATCCATATCAAGGAAGGAAAAAGGTCGGTAAGGCCTCTCTTTCCCAAGGAATCTGCAACAAGTAAAGGTATAGCCTCTGCTCCTAAGTGACCCAAAGGGGTTGCTCGTGCCAAAGGAAAGGGAGGGCTAGGCCAATCCTGAATCACATGACTCCCAAGGAAGAAGAAACACCTGGCCATGCGAGTGCTTCGAGTTCGGGAAGCAGAATCGTGCCTAGGCTACCAAAAAGAAGGTCATCTGAAGCAAAGTGGCAGAAGATCACCTATTATAAATTAGCGTGATGCATGCGAGTACTGTCAGTTCACTTTGACAACCCCAAAGCAGAGGTGGTAAGGGGGCTCCCATGCCCTAGAGAGGAGTGGTTTGGCTACTGTCCTTGCTGTTTTGGAGGGCGGGTAGAGGGCCTTCCTCCTCTCCCCATACAACTCATCCTAAAGAAACTGTCTACCACGGGTGAAACCCAGTGGGCCGGAGATGAAGGGCCGGAGACGAACTACAACTAAATGGTATGGAGTTCATGCAACAAGCTGACCGCGTTAATTACTTGCAACTGCTGCTAGCTAAAAAGCTAGGATTGGTCAAACACGTCTCCATCACTTCATACATGATGAGCGATGAAGGGAAGGTGGAGCCTATGAAGGGCGATGACCTCCTGTGGATGTGCTGACTTGTCAACACCGGCATGATAAGGGTGTAAATAAGTACTCTACACTCTGTGCATCATGGATAACGGACCAATCGCTTTTTGGTTTAGGTTTTTGTAACACATGCACGTAAAAATATATGTAGATAGGAAAATATTCTATCAACAAAAGATTGTGTATCTGTTTGGTACTGCGGTGCTAGGAGAGATCCTTAGCTCCCAAATCTTATTATCCTCCCCATGTTGGATTACCATCACTCTTTCAATGTTTCCATTTTCATCCTGTTCTGATCTATCCACCTAAACCCTGTAAGAAAGCCGCTTTACGCCGCTAAGTCATTTGTGTTTAAGAAGGAAAAAAAAAAAACCCTAGCTCCCAAATCTTATTATCCTCCCCATGTTGGATTACCATCACTCTTTCAATGTTTCCATTTTCATCCTGTTCTGATCTATCCACCTAAACCCTGTAAGAAAGCCGCTAAGTCATTTGTGTTTAAGAAGGAAAAAAAAAAGGTTTGAAGAAATATCTTGTTTTTGGCAATGGCAAATGTTTCTTTCCCAACCTTCACGGTTAAGTGGGGGAAGATGCTTCAGATTTCCTGAATAACCTTGAAATAACATGTGTCATCTCTGGAAGGGATGACGATGCTTTGCATTTGCGCATTTTTCCGCTGCCAATGAAAGTGGAAGCAAGATCATGGTACAATGCCTTGGTGCCAACCACCAAGGAGAGGTGGACTATGCTAAGAGCAGCATTCCTAAGGTGTTTTGGAGAAGGCATCACATCCGAGAAGCTATGGAAATTGTTGATGGAGTTGAAGCAGGGAAGTATGGCTGAGTATGCAACATACGAATCAAAGTTTGTGGATCTATGGGGACGATGGGTTGCATCGCTGAGGGAGGGTGAAGGGGCACCCGATTTCCTAAAGAAAGAACGGTTTGTGGTTGGTTTATGGCTAATTCTTAAAGAGAAGGTGAAGGGAAGGTTTCCTGCTACATATGAGGTAGCAGTTGAAGTAGCCCGCCTTAAAGATAAGAAGTTGCATCTACAAACCAGAACTACCAAGGAAGAGTAACCAGGAAGGACTCAACTACACCAGATGTACTGAAAGATTCTCTAGCTGGTTGGTGATTCGGTTGAGAAAGCCTTGTTGATCTTCAGCCGGTTCCTGTGTGGCTGATACCTCTCAACGGCTAGGTACAAAGAGGCCTCTCAAAGGGATGAGAAGATGAAAGGAAAAGGAGAGTCTAGCAAGCATGTGTCTAAGCCTCGGTGGAAGATCGACATCGTTGATTTTTTGTTGGGTGAGTATGCTAAACCTTATGAACTAGTTCAAGATGTATTGATGCAGGGTCCCAAAATAACCCGGCCCCAATTCCTCCATCTTGCACCAAGGATGAGGAAACAATGGACGAAGATGGTAAGTACAAGGAAGTCAAGACCAAGGATAGCGGTGCTTGCATTGATGTTTGCCACTACAAAGTTCCGCTTTTATCTATTTCCTAGACCCTTTGTAATTCTAAGAATGGAAGAGTTCTTTTCGTATGTGATGCAACACATGGATGTCTCATCTAGAATTTCTAAGTGGCTTGTTAGATTACAAGAGTTCAATTACACTATGAAAGTGGAGAACTCCACCAGGGCTAGTGTAGCAGGTATTCTTACTCATCGTCACTATGAGAAGAAGCTAAAGTTCTACACAGAAGGCAAAGGAGTGACACCAATGGTGGAAGTTCCTAAGCTAGAAGGAGCTCACTCTCTTTTCTTTGATGGAGCTTACAAAAGAACAATGGACCAGGCTGCAGCTGGCATCGTCATCTACAATGAGCAAAAGGAAAAGGCATTCTCTATTGGGCAGCTGCTACACTCCCACTCCAACAACAAAGCAGAGTACGTGACCCTAATTTTTGGTTTAGAACAATGTGTTTTGCAAGGGGTTCAATGCCTAAATGTGTTTGGTGATGCCATGCTCTTGATTAAGAAAATAAACGGCACTTGGGTTTGTAAATCA
Organism: Adiantum capillus-veneris; assembly: GCF_014529385.1. Classification (NCBI taxonomy): domain Eukaryota; kingdom Viridiplantae; phylum Streptophyta; class Polypodiopsida; order Polypodiales; family Pteridaceae; genus Adiantum; species Adiantum capillus-veneris. The sequence continues at coordinate 16,428 of NW_028221537.1, forward strand.
AGTTTGCTTGGCCAATTATGCCAAGTTAAGGATCTGTTAAGGAAGTTTGAAGCAGTGCAATTATCTCATGTCCCTAGGGCAGAAAATCAAGAAGCAGATGCTCTAGCCAAGGAAAGAATACAAGGTGTGTTCATAGGAGCAATCAAACTGAAGCTACCCCTCTTTCAAGGTAGAGATGCTATGCCTGATATCATCAGCTTCTTAGATACAAGAGAATGTTTTGAAGGGTATACAAAGGGCAAGAAACAATGGCTTGTTCAAAAGGCAACAAGATACCGCCTTATAAACATGCTAGCGCGCGAGTTCGGGGAGCAGGCTAGAGCTAGGAGAGCTCGATATTCGGCGCCATGGCTGAGTTTAGCAGGCGTATAATTTCCCGCCTGGATGACAGCTGGAGATAGGATAGAGAGAGAAATGAAATGAAATGGAATGAAATGTTATATTAAAAGACTTATGACCTATGACTCTTGATGCTTCATACTCGTATATTGGTGGCTTCTCAAGTTTATTGGAGAGAATCTAATAAGATCCCTTACCTAAAGTAAAATCCTCCACCACCAAAATCTCAAACAGTGTGGCAAATTCGAACCTGGGAGCTAGCCGACTCTAGACATCATTTCGCATAAGCCATGCCGACGAACATCCATGTTGTCGACAACTCAACAACCAACGTTAAAAAAATAATAAAGGCCCCCCTTTCTCTGTCGCGCGCTCGCTTCCTAGCCTGCTGCTCATGCCACCCCCTCCTCCGGTGTTTACAATTGTTCGTGACTCCGGCTCAGTTGTCAGCAAAACTGACCATGCGCCATCATCTGCGCCAAGCCTTGCCCCATCCCTCCTCCTACCTCGCATGCCCGACTTTTCTTCTGGTATTCGACTTTCGGTTTGAGAGTATCTTGGGTAGATACCCACTAATAAAACAATTTGCAAAATCGTGACGACATACTGGTAAGTGCCAAAAGAAATTCATTTGCTGGAATATTCCGTAGAATCCCTACTTCCTTACTTTCTGCCAACACAGACGCATAGCATGCCTTCCCTTGCCCTTGCAAATCTAACGCAGAGAGAGAGAGAGAGAGAGAGAGAGAGAGAGAGAGAGAGAGAGAGAGAGAGAGAGAGAGAGAGAGAGAGAGAGAGAGAGAGAGAGAGAGAGAGAGAGAGAGAGAGAGAGAGAGAGAGAGAGAGAGAGAGAGAGAGAGAGAGAGAGAGAGAGAGAGAGAGAGAGAGAGAGAGAGAGAGAGAGAGTCTCCAATAATATTTTCTAGACAACCCAAACATGGAGGGGAATAGAATGATGAGGTCTTGAAAGTTTATTCTAGTATATCGCTAAAAGCCTCTGCTAAGAAGAAGGATCTGTACAAAGTTAGTAGGATACACTAATAAAATTAGTGGGTTACTGAAGCACGACACATATTGAGCATCCTCGGGGTCAATATGTATGCAACGTGACAGCTGCTTGCCAAAGTACTCAATTAAATGATGTTGATTGTCATAATAATCAATATCTAATTGATCTCCTAAATGATTTCCACATGTTAAACTGATCATTTATAATGGGGAATTGCCAAGGGAGAAAAAGCTAGATTATTGGTTAAGCTAGTAGACCGGCCACAATAGGGATCTAAAGGAGGGTAAATAGGGATCCAAAAGGGGGGACCATCTGCAAAGGAGCAATGTGCACCAATGGGCTTCAAAGACCCTAAGGTTTAGCCCATTAAGACTTCAAAATGCTAAGGTTCCAAAATTCAAAGGTTCTGTCCGAAGGTCAAAAGTCTTGAAGAATACAATGGACTCAGCTCTTCTTACAGCATCTGATGGAAATGCACTGAGTGACTGGATTATAGACTCAGGGGCATCACTTCATGTGTCTCCAAACAAGGAGTGGTTTACCTCTTATGTGACCACTAAAGATCATGTTCGGCTAGGCAATGGGCAGACATGTGAGATCTTAGGTGTTGGAGATGTTCAATTGAAGTTTCAGAATGTCTCTTCTTTCACGTTGAAGAATGTGAGACATGTTCCCGCAATTACAAAGAGCTTGATCAACACAGGTTTACTTGATGATGCTGGCTACGTCACCACTTTTGGACAGAACATGTGGAAGATATCCAAGGGTTCTATGACAGTAGCACATGGAGTAAAGTCTGGAGGAGTTTACATGATTTATGTATCAAATGTCTCTAAAAATGTAATCAATGTAACCGAGCAGCGGAACGTTTCTTTGTGGCATAGCCGGTTAGGACATATGTCCAAGAAGGGAATGGAAATCTTGTCTCGTTCTGGTTATTTGCCTGGCTTTTCATTTAATGATTTTGAATTCTGTGAACATTGTCTGTATGGTAAGCAAACGGTTGTTCATCTTGTAAATAGATCTCCTAGCAAGGTTTTGCTGAAGGATTCAGTGCCAAAGATGGTATGGTCAGGCAAAATGCCCTCATACAAGCATCTCTACTCTTTGGCTGTGAGGCATATACCCACGTTCCAAAGGAATTTAGGAACAAACTTGAGCCAAAGAGTAGAAAGTGCATCTTTCTAGGCTATGGTAATTCTGGTGAGATGGAGTACAGACTTTGGGATCCTGAATCCAGAAAGGTTGTCCGCAGCAATGATGTTCACTTTAATGAATCCAAATATCATTCTAAACCAGAGAGGGTTGAGGAGATTAGAAGAGTTGTCTTCCAAGAAGATGGATCTGCACGTGCAAGACAAAATGTCAGGGCTCAAGAGGAGCAAGGACAGGATAGAGTGGAACCACAGGTTGTGGCTGAGCCTGAGCCACCTATTGTGCGTAGATCTGGACGTGTCACGCGACCTTCTGATAGGTTTGTTCCATCTATGAACTATGTCATGTTGACTGATTGCAATGAGCCTTCATGTTACAAGGAAGCAGTGCAAATGAAGGACTCCGGGAATTGGCAATTGGCCATGCAGTCAGAGATGACAGCTCTGCATAAAAACCAGACATGGAAGCTAGTTAAATTACCACGGGGCAAAAAGGCTCTACCTTGTAAATGGGTTTACAGGTATAAGATCACCGCTCATGATAGTCAGCCAAAGTACAAAGCAAGGCTTGTTGCCAAGGGCTTTAAGCAAGAACAAGGCATTGACTTTGATGAAGTCTTCTCTCCGGTGGTCAAGATGACTACATTGAGATGCTTTCTTGCATTGGTTGCCATATTAGATTTGGTGTTGCACCAAATGGATGTCAAGACAGCGTTCTTGCATGGTGATTTAGATGTGGAAATTTACATGCAGCAGCCAGAAGGGTTTGTTGAGAAAGGCAAGGAAGATTGGGTATGCCAGTTGTTAAAGAGTCTTTATGGCTTAAAACAATCACCGAGGGCATGGTACCATAAATTCCACAAGTTTATGCTTTCTCAAGGCTACAAACGTAGTGAGTGCGATCACTGTCTATATACAAAGAAGGCTAAGGATGGCAGTTGGCTGATCCTTATTTTGTATGTGGATGACATGTTGATTGCTGGCAAGCACTTGGAAGAAATTTCAGCTTTGAAGTCAAAGATGGCAAAATCGTTTGACATGAAAGACATGGGTGAGGCAAGTCATATACTTGGTATGCGCATTGAGAGAGACAGATCAAAGAAGTTGATTTGGTTATCTCAAACAGAGTATATTGACAAGGTTTTGCAACGTTTCAATATGGAGAAGGGAAAGGCATTGAGTGTTCCACTGCCACCATATGTGAAACTTAGCAAACAAAATTGTCCTGTGTCTGAGGAAGAACAGGCTGAAATGGATAAGATTCCATATGCGTCTGCAGTGGGTAGTTTGATGTATGCAATGATTGCTACTCGCCCAGACATTGCATTTGCACTGGGAGTAGTAAGTCGATACATGTCAAACCCAGGCAAGAAACATTGGGAGGCAGTGAAAGGAATATTGAGATACCTGAAAGCTACAAAGAGTATGCGTATATGCTATGGGAGTCAGGAGCTAAGTGTAAAGGGTTTTACAGACTCAGATTATGCAGGTGACTTAGACAACCGAAGGTCTACGTCAGGGTATGTCTTTACATTGGCTGGTGGAGCAGTATCATGGCATTCTAGATTACAAGATTGTGTTACTCAGTCTACTACAGAGGCTGAATATGTTGCAGCATCAGAGGCATGCAAAGAATCAATTTGGCTTAATTGACTAGTAACAGATTTGGGAATCAAAGAAGAGATGCCTGTGTTATATTGTGATAGTCAAAGTGCTATACAATTGGCTCGCAATCCAGTTTATCACTCAAAGACAAAGCATGTGGATGTGAAGTATCATTTCATCAGGGAAATGCTCAAGGATAAGCAACTTCAGCTTGTCAAAGTTCACACCACAGAAAATCCTGCTGATCTACTTACAAAAGGACTTCCCTCAGAGAGCTTTGCGCATTTTCGCAAGCAGTTAGGTGTAGGGTAGTACATCACTTCTCTACATCTCTTGTATATTAGCTTGTATAGTAGCTTCTCTCACACTTAAAGTACCACATTGGACTTTAAGTGGGAGGTTGTTGGGGTATAAAGCCCAATGTGGTCGCCTAGGTAAGTGGGCGGGCCGCCAGGTATGTACACATATTCTTTTGTAAAAACCTAATAAGAACTCACTATGCTCTACACATTACAGTAGAGCGAGTTCACCATATCGTCGTGCTCTTCTTTTCGCACTCTCTCTCGCATCGCACTTCCGCTCGTACTCCTTCAAAAAGAACCAATAAGAATTAAGCTCTCTAGAAAACTATTGGACAGTCTCCCAAGGGGTCCAATGAGCATTCAACAACCCAATGGCTTGCCTGATTCCTATTGGCCAGGAGGCAAAGGGGTCCAATGAGAGTTTAGTTGAATTAAGTAATTACGTAAAGATCTCACAAAAGGGGAATGGGGGACACATGTCAGAAGACTATCACTTATGTTTTTTGATTTTCATTGGCTAGGCCTGGGGAGGTCCAATGAGGTGTGAGAATGAGCAAATAGCAAGAGGGGTCGATCAAGAGAGAGAGGGGACTGATTTTTGGAAGGCATTATCACACACACACACACACACTCACACAATCTCATGTGTGAAGAAAAGAAGACTTTGTCTCCTTCTCAAGCTTGTGAGAAGGGAGGCCTAAACCAACAACTCTTGGATTTGTGATGCAAATCCAACCAAGAGCCAAGCTTCAATGCATGCTTATCTCCTCTACCATGCTAATCAATAAGCTAAGCTATGATAATATGAGTGATTATGTGAGGAGATGTACATCTTTCCCGTAAGAATACTCCTTCTTCCTCTAAATCTACTCTCATACCCCGCTAGCTCTCACCATCTTCGAAGGTGTGTGAGGTCTTGGGCCTGAGACCGTGAGGCAATTGATGTTGTGTTTGATAAGTGTTTTGCTTAGTGTATGAACTTTCCATATTCATTGCACTAGCTACTATTGAAGGAACACAAAGAATTGCATTGTAAAATGTCTCTCTTGATGGGAGAAACCATAATACAAAGCCTTTTGGAGGGGGGACCGGCTCCATGCAAATCCGGTCCTCAACTGTTGTCAGTTGCTTAATTTCTCTCTCTTTTGAAGTATTATTCATGCTATCTAACTAGGTGTTATACTTTTCGTTGCTCTCTCCACCCAAACACTCTTGTTATTCTCATTAGGAAGCTATTCTAATGAAATGCTCACTATGTTCATGCTATTTTCCACTACACACAAGTTATTAGACAATTAAATGTTACATTGACTTATCAAAGCACAAAAGTTACTGATTAGATTTTAGTTTCATTTGCCATCTCGTGTACTACATCTTGATTCGAGATGTCATCTCTTGGAAACATTTTGAGCGCATATGCACTATGTAAGAGGTTGACATAGCTAAAATATACATGGTGAGATGAAGAATCAGCACGCCAAGTTCTGGATGTGTGTCATGCCTTAAAGGGCATCTCTTGGATTGTCCATATGTTTGAAAGTGTCTCAATTGTTGTCTCTTGGACTATGGTTACCTTTGAGAGCACAACAAGTTGTTGATGAAATTCCAATCCCAAAGGTCATCTCTTGACATGTATGCAAGTGTGGTTTACTTTTGAGATTCCAAAAAGTTGTTAATTGGTTGAGAAAGATGTATATTTCAAGCACTTATTGGTCAATATGTATGCCTAGTGCGGTGCCCTTCTAAGAAGGACATGACCACATAGACAACGAAGCTTTTGGTAGTTTTTGTTAGATTCAAAGCGAGGGTGTCTCATCAGATTCAAGCATCTTGGCTTGCATATTCAAGGCCAGTGGAATTATGCAAAAAGCTAATATGGTGAATATATACAATGTGAAATTATTAGTCGAGGATGATCCAAAAAAAACGATACGCTTGGCAATCTTCTGTTGAAACATATGACAATAGTATGGTATTTGCAAAAGCACGAAAGTGCTTAGCTACCTTCCTATTCAAAATTGACTACATAGTATGTCCAAGTGGCGAAGGACAAAGAAGGTCTAGGTTGTTTTTCTCGGATGCAAAGAGAGGACCTCTTAGTAGATTCAACATCTTGACTTGCATCTTCAAATAGCATTATGCAAAAAGCTGATATGGTGAACATATGGAGGGCGAGATTATTAGTCGAGGACGAATCACGATCCAAAAAAATAGAATGCTTGCCAATGTTCAATTGAAACATATGACAAATGTACGGCATTTACCGAAGCAGTAAAAGTGCTTGGCTAGCTTCTTGTTCAAAATTAAGTACATGGTATGTCCAAGTGGCTAGCTTCTTGCTCAAAATTGACTAGCTACATGGTATGTTCAAGTGGTGAAGGGAAAATAGCTCTAGGTTGTTTTCAACAAAACCAAAGTGAGAACCTCTTCCTAGCTATAGATGCAATCACCTATGCGAGCATCTTGAAGGATAATGCGTGTCTAAGAGTGCATTGATTGTGGAGTATGCCCAATAGTAGATGTCAAAAAACTCTCTCTCTCTCTCTCTCTCTCTCTCTCTCTATCTCTCTCTCTCTCACACATACACACACACACATGCACACACACACAATCGGGTTGTATTTTGTGTACATAAGAGACCTTTGGAGATGCACAATGGCCTATATGACGAATGTAAAACGAACCATTGTGGGGGTGCATACTTCTATGTGATGTAGCCAAGATCTCGATAGAAAAGAACTGATAATCTCACCCATCTGTGAAGAAAGACATATCGACGATGCTCCCCACCTGCCCCCCCCCCCCCCCTCTCTTTCTCTCGCTTCGCCTCCCTCCCCCGTTGAGAGAAAGGGTCACATGTTCATAGTTGTATAACATGAAAAGATGAAATGCTTATGAATAACAACTACATGTCGTAATTAAGTATGAGTAATTGCAATATAGTAAGTGCATAAGAACAACAATATTACTTGTTCTATCTAACAACAACATCTAATTGCTATATGGGAATTTCAAAGTGACTATGATTTTGCTACTTCTATTTGGTAAATATACAAAGTTGCTATATAGCAATTGGTTCAGAAGTAAGATTCCTTTTTCCATCTAGCAATTAAGTTAAAAGATAGTCTTAATTGCTAGTTCAATTGGGCTCGCACACAAAGCTTGCTATTTGCATCTAGCAAATAGATCAAATGTTGGAAGGATTACTATATTGGAGTACGTCTAAAGCTCCTTGTGAACACACACACACACACACACACACACACACACACACACACACACACACACACACACACACACACACACACACACACACACACACACACACACACACACACACACACACACACACACACACACACACACACACAGAGAGAGAGAGAGAGAGAGAGAGAGAGAGAGAGAGAGAGAGAGAGAGAGAGAGAGAGAGAGAGAGAGAGAGAGAGAGGACTATGGTGCACGTACTGCTCAAATAGGGAGCACTGTAATCTGGGAAGCTTCTCTTGAGCAATGACTGTCTCCATTGCGGTAGTAATCAACTGAACTGTCTGGTAATTTTGAAGACACATCATCTGGGAAGTAGGCTGAACAGAGGGGAGTGCCAAGTGCTACTGATACTGTTTTTCTAAATGTAATTTGTAAAACTTCATTCCCTTCTTTGCATGCCTGTGATGGCGTAGTCGTTTCCCCCTTCTTTGCATGGCGGTGATTGATTGGTTGCTTTGAAAATGCTTAATGAAGAATTGGCTGTGTGAATCTGGGCTCACCAACTTGCCAAACTGGTTAAATTCTTGGTTTGTTGCTGAAATGAAAGCTCATGATGCGAGGGATGCTTCACAATCATGCATGTTTGGAGAGGGAATTTGATTTGTGGTCTCTACCTGTACACATGGTGTACATGATTATATCTGTTTTGTCCATCTAGGACTGTAGCATGTGATGACAATTGTTATGTAGCTGATTTATTGGGGGGCTGGCCTCTTCATGTCTTGGTTATGGAAGAACTGTGATTGCAGGAAGGAAAAAATAATGACTGTAATTTAATGACTAAACTTCACCTTCTACTTTTTTTCTGGAAGTGTGAGTAATGAGTAGTGTTGTAATCAACCATCCCAGCCCAAATGATTTTATGAAAACCAGAAATATTCAGAATTCATGAGTGTCCTTCAGTGGATTAAAGTTGGTTAGAAAAGAGTTATACTGATTGATTGAAAATGGCATATTTGTCTCAATCTTAACTTATTAGTAATTAGTAATAGGTACTTACAGATTAAAGAAATTTAATGACTAGCAAACTGGACACAATGACTAGATCAGAATTGTTAGTAATGAGCCATGCAGATACTTGATCTCTATACACTATATTTATAGATTGATGCACTATGTCAGTAGTTGCTGCATTTGTCATTGCTGTTGGCTTTGTTTGTCTCCTTGCAGCCTGCTGGTTTACTTGTTTGCTTGTTCAGTCATCGTAACCATAATGAATGCATTAACTCTCCCATGTGAAATGGCTGCAAAGCATTGTTTTGTGCTCCCTATTCATCCAAGTGACGAGACCATGTTATTCATTTGCTTCTCTTTTAGGTACAACATGTCATTTCAGAACCCTTTTTCATTTCGACCCAGCTTTGGGACACCACCTTCACGTAGGCCGAACGGTGGTGCATTCCAGGATCTGGACAACTAGCTCATGGTGCAACGAGCTAATATGTCCAACCCAGTTATGCAACATATTTTTCCTGTAGATTTGAATCTAATGTCCCAACCACAGGAAGAGGGCTTGTTGGGAGGTTTGTCTCCTTCGAGTTAAGTGAGCGCATTTTCTCATCCGCGGGGACGAGGGACTACGTCATTGAATGGAAGCCCGTCGGTGACATCCCATACCTCTCTATTGCCCTCCCATTTTAGGGAGAATATTACTCTTTCACATTATTCTGTGGACCTTCATCAAAACTTGCAGGCCACAGGAACTCACACCCAAAGCATTAGGGATACGCTTGTCGATGATTTTGTGCCCTCCACACAATTGCCCGATGAAGTGTATGTGCCTAGTGAAGGGTCCTTGCCTACTGTCTCCGTGGAGCCTACATCCAATGCGCATTCCAAGAAAGGTCGCAAGGGTGGATGAAAGACAGAAGACAAAGCAACATACAAGCCCAAAAAGGCTCCTAGCGGTAGATTTCATTGAGATCTACGTGCCCAGGTGGTTCTCTTGGAGTGCAAAAAGCAATATGATGACAAAAACGCTACTCAACAGACTTGTATCAGAAGATTAAAAACCACCGAGGAGCAATGGATTGCTATTGTGGCGTTGTGCTCATCACGAGGTCTGGTGGTCGATTGGCAGCAAGCCTATGAAAAGTACAAGCGTCTAAATGCATCTTATCAAGAAATCAGTGACAGGAACACCCCTTCTGGGAAAGACTCTATTGGACAATGACCCCTGCAGAATCAGTTTTACTGAAGGAAAAGTTTCCCATTGCAACTTTCCTGTAGAGTTGTATGAACTCATGGATCGACTTTTTGGTATGGACAAATCAGTCAACCCTTCTGCTACTGTTGTGGACACTAGCAATGGTAAGTGTGTTATGCTGTAAGATTAACATTGTTCAAACACTCACTCTAGCTCTGAACAATCATGCAATGAGATCGCATTGAAACAGGAACACCATGTCTAGCTCCACTAGAAACCCTAATGTGGTCGATCCAACAACGGACACTGCATCATTTGACAAGATGCCAACAAATGGTAGTGTGGAGAAAAAGACCAGGAAAAGGACACACACCTTCGATGTTGGCCTCATGGAGGCTACGAAGGACCTCATGCGGGGTTGGGAGATTGCGGAGGAAGGGAAGAAACAAAGACATGAGGTCACAATGGATGCACAACATTCACAACATGAGGAGCTCGTCGATATCGAACGATAGAAAGTGGAGATCAGCCTACTCTTCGCAAATGCAGTACAGGTTATGGCATCCGCCCTAGGGAAGATGGCAGACAAACTTTAAAGGTATGCATTCAATTAGTCGTGCTTTGGTAATTTGTTGTGCTTTGGAAGATTAGAGAACGGTTGTTGTAAACATTGCTCGAACTTGACCGTACAATTAACAAGCTTCGATAGGAAGTGACAGGAATAGACGACATTGAATGACTATTAGATCATTAGCAAAAATTGGCATCATTGAACGATTGTGAAACAATTAGCATAAGGGACCACCCAAAAAAAAACTCAATTATTCATTCCTTGCATGTCCAAATAATCAATCAAGTCATCTCTAATACTGATAGCCTCAAGACCGTTCTCACCTTCTACAACCCCATCATGAGCATGTGGATTATCCACCAAAGGGTCATTCAAATCTATCTCGTGCTCTTGAAGGTCTATGGGGTCATCAGTGAGAGACACTAACATATTGTGAAGAATACAACAAGCCAAAATGACATTTGGAAGCTTTTGTATGTCAGGGGATCTGATGGTTCCCTTTAAAATCTGCCATGTACACTTCAGGCATGAAAAGTCACGCTCAACGACTATACGGGTTGAAGATTTCATGAAATTGTAGTTGCGATGACGTTGGCTGACCAATTCTAGGTGTTGGAAGGGTATCATGAGCCATGGTAGAAACACATATCCTCCATCACCAACAATATATTTCGGGAACGACATTTCCTAAAAAAATGAACGATGCGCCCTTCAAGCGGTTTCCTCCTTGGCAAAGCCTATACATCCCTGAGTTGCACAAAACCCTCTTGTCATTGCAAGACCCTGGCCATCCTACATTCACATCCAGAAAGCGCATGTTGGAGTCCACTATTCCCTACAGAATCATGCTGTAGTTTTTGTAGCGGTCGTGCCAAGGTTCACTTTGCTCATTCCTAGGCAAATCCATATTGATGTGAGTGCAATCTATGGCTCCACAACAATTGGGCATTCCCCTCTGAGCTCAAAAGCCATCCTTTACGTCTCACATCTCAGATCCTGTAGTTGGCCATTTGATAAGATGTCCACCCCTGTGGACTAGGGAGCGCACAAACTCATGGATGAAGGTGGTGACACTAGACCTTCCACAACCGAAAGCATTTGCCACGTGGTAGTACGTCTTTCTAGAGGCAAGTACCATCATGGAAATTTGCCACCTTCTTCTCTACAGTGAATACCCTTCCTGGCAAGTTATGAAATCTGGCGGGTATATCTCCCTGCTACACATCTTCGCGAATGAGGTCAGTCAAGCTTGTGAAGAGGTTGACGGGCAACTTGAAAATCTCTCTCCACCGCTCTTCATCTACACGAGCGTAGAACACAAAATGGTTCCACTAGTCGGTTGATGAGCGTGGCTTTACATACCATCGACCAAGCGCGTCATTGAATGAACCTTGATACCTAGGGGTGCGTTGCATGGAGCCTGTTGCCCAAAGAAGAGGCAAATATGGGGAAATGTATTCCTCAAACTCCATCTCCTCCTCCTCAATTGACTGTGTATTGTTAGTCCGTGCAAAGACTCCCACTCCTAAAGCAACGCACACATTAGAGAATTTAGTGATGGAATTGTTCCTCTCAATTGCTATCTAAGATCCATGCCTCTTAGACCTGGAAAACAAGACAATTCAGGATCAGCAAAGTGGTGGTACCTATAAATACCAAACCAGCAAATGACACTAGCATTTAACAGCAACTGAAATTTGTCGACGTGGGTTCAGGGTATGCCACCAGCAAATGATGTAGAATGGTAAAAGTTGAGGAACAGAAAATTACAAAAAGTGAAAGTATAGGCTCGTCCTCTGACACCAGTGATCGAGAGATAAATAAAATTCAGGACCAGCTAATTATTCATAATGAAAAATACAGTTTCAGACTACGTCTTTTCAGTAGTTCAAATGAGTAAAAGTAGTTTAAGCTGCTGACATGTTTTTTTTTTATAGGATTCGATGAAATCATTTCAAAGACTTTAGTAATCCCATTCATGGTTGGATCACAATGTACTGTTCCATTTAGCAGGGCCATTTTTTTGTTTCCAAAGCTCGATATGTGTAGAGCCATTCAAAACCGGGTTTACGTAGCATTTGGAACAAACTTCTAAATCAAACTTTTTTACTTGTAAAAGATGACTTGGTTTTTTTTTGTTTGTTCAACATCATGTTTTTCCATATGCAATCTGATGCTATGCATGGATCTTATTTTGTTTGTTCACTAGTATGTCGTTTAATTTTCCATCTGATGCTTTTCATGGTTTTGTTTGCAGCGGGGGGGGGGGGGTTAGGCGGGCTACTGGTGTTAGTGTAAAGTGGACCAGATACCCTACTGACCTTTCCCCAAAGAGAGCATGGCGTATCCACTCTGGTGCAAACCGAGTCGGTAAGGGGTTCAAGTCCCCTACTCTCTCTTGCAGGTCGTCGTGTGGTTTTGAAAGTCCAGATTTTTTATTCCAAGAATTTTTCTTCCTTATTACGAAGCGCAAATACAAGAATGTGGTTAAGGTTCAAGAACTGATCATGCCGTGATCTTTGTGTGTGTTAATGTGTGTTGTGTATGTGGGCGCGCTTGAGCACATAAAGGCATTGCATGTGGGCAAGCGAACGTAATGAGAAGTAAATATTTACTGATGCATACAACTGACTGTTGTTGTTATTTTATTTGTGTTTAGATTAACAGAGAAGCAGTGCGAGAAAATTTTACAGCACCTTTCACTTGGTGTCGTTTCCTATCATGTGGTCGTTAGTGATGATTGTAATGGCAGGGCATCTGAGCAAATGTTCAGTACCCAAATGCTCATGACAGCTTTTTCGAAGAAAAGTGCTGGGACCAGCGAAGCAACATTCATTCTGCACAGAAAGAGTGGGGAGATCAACATATGTGTTTTTTGGTATCCTGATATCAGAGCACGCAAAAACTTACACATACCAGTAGACGTTGAGTCAGCAATACAGAAATACTGTTGTGATTTCTGTGAAAAACTTGCAAGTGGACATCTGCTTGCCATGAAGGTGGGGTGATATTTGATTAAGCTTGAGGCTTTGTGAAGGGAAAGCTTTCTATAAGGTTTATGGGGCAGGATGAGAGATTGGTAGAATGCAAAGGCAAGAGAGTGGTACAGTCTCAGCTTTAGGTTTACTGACATTTGAAGGAGTGGAGGAGCTGTAGGTGCTGAGTTGATAGAGTCATAGTGTGGGTGCTGGTTGCTTTGTATTTTTTATTCAAAAGAATTTTGTGGTGCTTCAAACCCAGCCAGCCGTCGGTAGGTCAAATTTGTTAAATATTTAAATCTCAGACTTGGCATTGGGTGCTACCAAGGACTAGTAGGGGTAGAGTTAAAACTCCCCTATATATTTGGGAGTCCCACTAGCCCATGGTGGGACCCAGCTCTAAGTATCCTATATGAGATATTTTGCATGGGATTAAGTCATTGCACCCACTACCCTCTTATGTATTCATGAATTATTCTCATGAAGGTACCATGCAACTATCAGCATTGGAGAGGCTAAATAAGCTAAGAGTGCAGCTTGCAATGTTGGAATCTGAGATTTTTGCAGTAGGTGAGACTTCACCCATGGCTACTGCAGAATACATAGATGAGCAAGGATGCTTTTCAACTATTGTTCACATCAAAGAGAAATGTGCCAGTGGATTGGGCCACTTGGAATTTTCAAAGATTACCTGTGTGATTAGATAGATAAGCACATGAATACGCACTTGGACTATCTAACTTCTTATTTAGCATGTTTTTATGCTTTTGTTTCAAGAAAAGTTGAGAAGGTGTAGAAGAGGAGAGTGGAGCCTATTGCTGCTGCTGCAAAGAAAAGGAGACTTAGCTGGGCAAAAAAATAGCCAAGCAAGGTGCAGATTACTGAGATAGAGGATATTCCACTACAAATGGAATCTCCTATTTTGGATGTAGAGAATGTTGAGCAAAAGAAGCTAGGGAAGAAAATTAAGTTTGTCAAGAAGAAGAAGAAGCAACTTGATGTTTTTGAAGCTCATGTGCAGGAACTCAATGTATTTAAGAGCAGATTGTCTACTCCGATGTGGATGATAATAGATGGGGACGATGCAATGGGTTGTGTTGGTCCATTCAAAATTTCACTTTGAAACAACAGAAGGACCTAAATTCTACTAAAGATAGAGCTAAATAGAACTCGGAAGCATTGGAAGCCCTTCAAGTGGCAGATTAGTAGTATAGGGTATTGCAAAAGTATGTGGCAGAATTGAAAGTGGAGATTAAGCAGACGAAGGTGTCCAAGGTTGGGTAGCTATTAGAATTCCAAGTATCTTTGGATGAATTCAAGGCATGGTCTGATGTAGTTGAGGCTGATGTGATGGCGCAGATGACTGAGTTGCAGACGGAATTTGGAAAGGTGCATGCGGAAAATACGATGCTGCAAGATTGGGTACATTCTTTAAGTGCTTTGGAGAAGGAAGCATTGGAAGACACTGCAGAGATGCAAGGAGTAGTCATGACTACAGATGAGGTAGAAGAACTGAAGCACCGGTTGTAGGAGAAATTAGAGGATTTGTGGGGTGATGTGAAAAAGACGCTTGGTGATTGGATGCAAAAACTGACTAAATATCTGGAGAAGATGTTTGTCAAAGCAGAGGACTAGGATTTGATGCTATAAGCAAAGGATTTGCATGCCTAGAAAATATTTTTTAAGGAACACATGGTAACTATGGATGCAAAATAGGCAATGTTGGTAGATCAAATAGTGGTTTTAATCACTAAAGCAATATAAGAGAGCATGAAAGTGGGCAGTCCAATGGTACTTGTAGAGAAGAAGACCGAGTCACTGGTGGTGAAGATAGGGGAGAGTACTCTAGTCATGGGTGTCACTTCGTTAGTGAAAAATTCTATGGTCAGACACAAAGCTTATAATCCAAATTTGTAGGGACACAGTCCACCCAACAAAGATTTTTTAATTTTGAATGAAGGGATTATGGGAGTCAATCCAAATTTTGGGAAAATTTCATGCCATCAGGCAGTGCCTGTGTAAAAGGCATCCAACAAT
Organism: Adiantum capillus-veneris; assembly: GCF_014529385.1. Lineage (NCBI taxonomy): Eukaryota > Viridiplantae > Streptophyta > Polypodiopsida > Polypodiales > Pteridaceae > Adiantum > Adiantum capillus-veneris. Next base: position 31,836 of record NW_028221537.1, read on the forward strand.
TAATTATTTCAACACTTACTTATTAGGTTTAAAGTCTAAAGTTTGTTTTGACCTTAATATTCGTGTGGTTGTCTTGGGAGTCTTACACGATCTTCAAAGTTATGTTGTTCAGTTTCCTAGATAAACCCATTGTAATCTTGTTCCACATAATCAATGAAGAAGGAGGATCTTTTTTTGTCTTCTCTCAATTGCGTATGTTTCATTGTTTGTGTGTTTTACTTCATGTGTATTGCACAATTAACAACACATCTAGAGAGCAAAAACAACAAACTTGCAATAAAAACATGCCTATTGAACAAAAATGTCACATTGGGACATTCATGCGTGACTAAAGACATGAGAAAATCCAAAAATCGTAATGAGATCTGCCGAAAGAGCTTCTAAGCGTGTGCTCTTTGCAAGAGAGTCATTATCACATCATGCATACTGCAAGAATCAAACAAGATCACTATGTGCTCCCATTAACATGTAATGAGAGACTTATCTTGATAACATGGGGTGGATGACTTGGTTCATTTATGATACTAACAAAATATGTGGATTCTCTGGGTTCTTTCTTAGGCGTTTCCTTAGGACAAGCTCATTCCATGTGACCTTTAGTATGATCCTGCTACTTTTCCATACTCACTTATTTCTTCAAGACTTAACCAGCCCCCTACTATTCCTTGAGTAGATTTTTCATCAGTTGTCAACTTGGGAGTTTCTTGTGTTTTAACCTTTCTTTTATTATCACTATTAGGTGAAGAGTTATGTGATTTTGGTGTAGTAAGATATTGAGAAGAAGAGCTACTATAGTTCTTACCATTGTTCTTACCATTTTGTTGGTTCTAAGGGTTCTTCAAGATACTTGACTTGTTTGCCTTTGGCTTACATTTATTGTGCTTTTCTTGAGAGTGATTTTGATGGTGTCATTTTAGTCAGTGGTTGTAATAATTTCACAACATATTTTATGTACTCATCAAACCAAGAAGAAAACTCTCATTGCAATCCTCATCTGACTTACACGATTGAACACTGATCTGCAAAATACGATTAGAAAAATACATAACGGGAGTCCAATTTTGCTTGAGCTCTTGCCAATCCTCATTCAATTGATCAAGGTACTGTGGTGACATAAATTGATTCTTGAGCTTGAATTGAAAGTTGACCAAATTGTAATAATGGTTTGCCACCCCATGCCATGCTCAAGATGCACAACCATTTGTGCATCTTTCCAAGCTTGATACCAATCAATGGCATCACCTGATAAATACATGGCAATTGTCAAAGATTTATTATCACTAGCTTCTCGGTACTAGGTAGTAGCAAAGTAAGCATTAAATTTCCACAGCCAAGAATAAAGCACAAATGCAATTCTTTTACCATCATACTTACTAAAAGTCAACCTTTTAGTGACTGGATTGTTGGAGTTGTTGTCTCTACCTAGCCTACGATGTCACGAGGCTTTGTCCACAAGAGGAAAAATCAAATAATAATATGGGTTTTCCTCAAGTCAAGAATAGCTATGAAAGTCATCATGAGGAGTTAAAAGCAACAAGGTTCTCTTTTCTTACCAAACTAAAATGATGTGCTTAGAAGAAGGGTTTGTACCAAGTTAGGGCTTTGGTTGATATGTATGCCAAGTGATGTGCATTTGCCAAAGCATGAGTGCTTTTGGAAATGCCTTTGTTGATAAGTGTGCCTAATGTGGTACACTTAAGATAGGAAAAGAAAATTGATTGAGGAGCTTCATGTGTGGGACAAAAATGCTAATATGGGTCTCATATGGGCATTAAGAATTCACACTGATATTGTTAGTCAAGGGGTGTTGAAAATAGATTTTGATGCTTTGCTCAATATGTGAGACAACTTTGTTAGCTGCCCAAAGAACATGGGCACTTGGACCTAATCATTGGCAAACCATTAAGTAAAAGATAGTAATACACTGTGAATAAGGGGAGAAAAGGGATACATGGTGTGAAGGTAGTGAGGGGAGAGGGAGGAGGATCATCTTGGGTTTGTGTTGATTGCTACAAGTGTTGGATGAGGCCACCATAGATGCAAAAATCTCTCAGCATGCCATGGAGCCCCATTTTGGCAATCCTCCCTCGCGTTTGATGCATGTCAATTGTTGGCATGCCATGTCAATATAGGATTATCCCATGTTTTTTAGCAATGAAGATGCCATTGTATTTAAAAAGTTGAAGCTCTTCACAACTCTAGCTCTTCACGTTACAACTCCAAGTGCTACTTTAATAAGTAAATCACAAGAATAAATGTACCAATTTATGAGCACCATCACACGTGCACTATTTAAAAATTGCTTGCACCAATTTAACCTCACAAAAGCAATGCATGTCCAAATTGTGCACTGTCCATTATGAAGAGAATGTGGTCTAGGAGGGCCTCTTTATTTTCCATGGCCCATGAGCTTATGGAGGTGATTAAAATTTTGACCAATAGGTATATACAATGTGTGCAAGAGATGTGTAAGAGTGGTCAAACTTAGTTTACTTTTTCCCCCAAAAATGAGGTGGATAATTTTATAATTTTTGGCCTTTTCTAACTCCCATATATGATATCCAATTTGAGTGGAGATCATAGATTTGTAATCTACACATCAAAATTTTTTCATAGATATGCTACATGATATGGTTTTACGTGCTAGATGGGTCTAAGCATGTATTGGTGGTACCACTATTTCACTTTTTGGGGTACCACCAAGAGACTACTCTGGAAAGGACTGTGAAAATTCAAAAAAGAAAAGGGGAATTTTGAAATGTTAATGGCCTTAGTAGTTATGAAAGGTGGAAGTGCAAAACAAACCCGGTGGCCTCTACACCAAGACTATGCACAATGGCCTCATCATGGGAGGTACACAATAGGGGCACCACTTAGAAAGATATGCGGCTAGGACGCATACATATACACAATCAAACATGCCATGGAAAACAATTTCAACATCCACGCCGAAGTGTGGGATGGGGTGGTCGAAAAACAAGATGAGAGGAATGGTGAGTGAGTGAGAATGAGTTTACTACTCGTGCATGTAGTAAGGAAGATAATGAGGTAAGGAAGACATGCAAGTATGCTCACTTCTCATACCAAAAGTGGTGAATCTGCACACCTTAAGGTGCAAGTAGTGAGGCGGTCCAGGGCGGGCAACAAGAAGAGTGGCCTCTAAGCACTTTTCTAGGCTCCCGTGCTGCTCAATTGGGTTGGGGTTGGAAAAAACAGCAAACACACACACAAACCTGCAACCTAACCCTACACATATTTGGGGCACCATCTAGTTTTGGATGCGAACTAGGAGAGAGAGAGAGAGAGAGAGAGAGAGAGAGAGAGAGAGAGAGAGAGAGAGAGAGAGAGAGAGAGAGAGAGAGAGAGTGCTCCGGCTGCTTTGAAATATTCAACAGTGATCAAGCAAACACAATTTTATATGTAAGAAAAAGAGGGAAGGGGGAGGGGGTGATTGTTGCACTAATACCTTCTTACAAATCTGTCATGACCAATGGAAGTGAGATTAGTATTTGTTCAACATAGCTTGAGTAAATTACACCACAACACATCACAAGAAAAGCCACCCCAATCACTATCTTAAAGCCAGGGGAGTCCTCTCTACCTTGTCGCCCTCTTACAGTATGTGGGATTTATGGCTAAATTGATGACAACACCCAGAGACAAGCTATCAAGAACTTTAAAAAAAAAAACACCAAGACACTTACACATCATTGTTGTCCATTACTTCACGTTGGAAGAGAGACAAAGTATCCAAGCTTACTCCAAATCCACCCTCCTTGATTCAGCAAATATTGGGCTTACAGTAGTAGGAGAAATGATAGATTTCCTACTCTCAATTGAATGATCACTCTCTCTTACAATGGCATAGAGTTCCCTTGCTAATCACCCCTAATACAACACATGCATATACATAAGACAATGAGCTTCCACTCAAGAGCTCCTTCTAGAGAGGTTGAGCTTTGATTCTCAAGCTATAGCATAGGGCTCTTGCTTATGGCTCTTCCATTTGTGCTAGCTACACCCTCCTTTTATATTTGAAGGCTAGGGTTACTCCTCTAACCATGGTCGGGTTAGATTTTCAGCACTTATCTAATTTCTTTTGCTTGGAATTATCAAGAAGTTGGTGTGGATAGATGAAGAAGAGAGAGAGGAGAGAAGTGGAGGTGATAGGATTTTTCATAGTAGGTTAGTGTTAGTAAATTAGTAGAGTTAGTATTTTTATTGATTTGCAAATGGAATTGGATATTTACAATGGGAGTATCCATGTAGAATACAAATAAGGAAGAAAAAACTCTTAATAGGTAAGAAAACATGGATTTCTTACAATGTTGATGCTCCAAGTGTCTTGAGTAGGGTCAATTTTGACGCTTGTTGACTGTCCACTAGCTTTGACGGTACGTTTTTTCTCCACTCTTGACCTTCCTTGGAAGCCAAGGTAAGTGAACATGAGTAATCAATCACCATGATGCTGTCTTTCAAGAGAAGAGGCTGAATTTTGTGGTTTTTTTGATAGATATGGGTAATATGGATGAGGAAAAATGACACTAGGTGGTCAATTTTGGAATGGAAGTGTGTGTAGGAGACATGAGTTCACCATGGTTTCTCTTATTCTTCAAGGTTGAGAAGAAGGTGAGTAGGGTGTAGAGAGGAGTGGTGAGAGAGGTGGCGATGATGAGTGGAGAAGTGTGTGTGAAAGAGAAAAATGATAAAGTGGAAGAGGGAGTGTGGCTGCATAGCATGGGCAAACTGGGTTCCACCAATAAAATCATAGCTCACAGCTCGTAGCTCAAAAAAATATGAAAAAATTTGAGGTAAAAGTTCAGCTTACGAGCTACAACTTTTGTTTGTATCACCTTTTCAAATTCGGGGAGCATGTGATCTTTAAAAATTCAGCAAAACCGACTGTTTTTTCCACTGCACAAAGTCCTTGTGAGGTCCTTCTTTAGATGATTCTTTTGAATACCTCCAAGAGTGAGCCCCCCATAGTGCATGCATGCATGCGACATACCCTTGACCTTATTTGGTAGGTCTATAATTGAAGATATTATTGAGATCATGATATAAGTGAATAGTACAACTAAGAAAATCAAATATTGAGGGGTCTAAAAAAATATGTACATGTCAAATATAAATAATATAGGTTGAAAAAATATAAAGGGGTCAAAATAAATCTCTCTCATTATAAGTCTACCATAAAAAGATGAATATTTTTGGTGGTCTAATTTATGAGACTAATAGAGAATAGATGTAGGAAGGAAAAAATGACAATAATGAAAAAATATACACATAAATAAACTAGTTTTCTTGGATTTTTGTTGGGATGGAGTTACACCAAAAATAAGAGAAGCTTGCATGAAATTATTTTTATATGGAATAAAGAGTACGCAAAATGGTAAGAAAAAATATGGTAATGTTGAGTCAATGTACATAGCATAAATAACACACCATAGGTAGAAATATTTAAATAAATACCAAAATAATTATGAAAAATCCTTTTATTTAGTCCCTATATACAATGAAATATTTACACACAAATGGGCCATAATATACTTATATTTTTTATATTTTTTGGCTCAATTAGCCCAGTGACTAGCTAATTAAGGGTTTTTAAGAAGATATGGGAAAAGTCTCCTAACTCACACACACCTATATACAGTGAAATGGTAGGGATAGCCACAGTGTTTGGATGATTTTGGTAGGGTGGGTTAACTCACTATGGAAATTACGGAGAGCCGAAAAACGGCTATCAGTAGCAAGATGATAGGAATATAAGAGGGAGAGAGAGAGTCAGTGTATGGTGGCGAATCGGCAGACCTTAACATAAGCAAAATGGAAAGAACAAGCATAAACCATACTCACAATGAAGTGTATCCCAAACAACACAAGGTATGGAACCAAGATGGAGTGTATTGATTGCTTGCAAAAGAAGAATACAATAGGTAGCATAGGGAAAGAAGATGAGAAGGGAACAAGACCGTATAAAGCATAATGGAGGGATGGAGTTGATGGCAAGGAATATAATGAGTGTAGCCATCATTCTTCTTCTTGAAATCTTGCCTTCAATCCTTCATTACAACTGTGTAGAGATATGGTGCTCATTTTTTGCATGGTGATGGTGTTGGGGTTATTTGGTTAGGGTTCATGCTACTAGCATGTAGCACAAGGGTGTGTATGTGTAGGTGTGTGGCTATGTGTGTATGGAATAGTGTATGTGTGTGTGTGTGTGTGTAGTGTGTCCCATTTACAAAAGAGCAGACCTTCTTTTATAGGCCAAGAGAGTAATTAGGGGAGAGATTATGATCAAGGGGAGTTATTACAGAGTAACCTCAGCTAGAGGCATTCCCCCAATGAGAGAACTCCGTGTGCCTTGCTTATTGACCAATTTCCTCCTAAATCGCCTTCATCATGACGAGATTTGTCTCCATGCCACCTTCCATAGCTTGAGTCAAAGAGCTTCCTTATAATATTTGAGAGAATCTTGATAAAATAAGAGAAAATAGAGCAATAATGGTGAGAAAACTATAAGAAATTGTGTGTGGAGTTGGACAATCATGACTTCTTCCCATGTGGATAGACAGGCTTCACCATTTTGGCCATACCTCCCACACCATAGATCCAAAAATTAAAAACAAAATATGGGCCAAAAGATAAGCTCAACACCTACAACTTTACTGTTGAAAACTTTTTCCAATTCGGAATGGAAAAAATAGAGAAAAATTCCACAAAAATGTGTCCATTTGTTTTCTTCCAAAAGCCTTCCAGGTGGTCCCTTCTTGATTTCATGTGCAAGCCTTGTCTCCACAAGTGAATTATGCTTGAATTTGATAATATTTTGTTGACTCCAACTCCATAATGTATAAGATTCTCTTCTCTTTCACTATTGAATTTTAATCTTCACCTGTAGTGACTGTCGAGTTTTACCAAACACCGAGCAAGTTTTCCCGAGCAAAGGGAAAGAAGAGAAAATCTAATCAAACCTTGTGATTGCATTGTTTTATGTGTTGTCCATCATTGCAATTACCCCTTCCGTGATCTCTATTTAGAGACATGTAGTATTATGTACCTCTTGTGAGAGCCTACATATATGTAGTGTTATGTACCTCTATACCACTCTTTATTTAAACATGTGTTTGTGACACATGATAGACTTAGAGGTTCATCCCATTGAATTTTGTAATCTACTGATGTAACAATTTCCTTTAGGTGCTAGAAAGAATTTGTGGCACTATCACACTATAGAAAAAAGGTTATGCAAGTAGCATTAATGTTCATAGATTTGCAACTAGAACACACAACACTTGTGGGGAAGATTGGGGTGGTTGTCGCCTCACATAGGATTTAAGAGAGGGTGTAAACAATGGTCTTAGCAATGACTTGTTGATGGCCATGGATGGTCGACAACTCTTACATCCCATAAGGTTAGGTGGCACCAAGTCGAAAATCCACAACCCCACAAAGTTTTGTTGGATTATATTAGTAGCTCTGCTACTCAACCTGCTAGACTCCTACTAATACTTGCTACACACGGGTAGAACTTGAGGGCTTGACAACTAAGAGCTGCGAGGACAGATTGTATGGCAAGGTGTGGGTTCAAAATCCAAAAACATCATGAGCTTTCTCTAGAGATTTCTCTTGAAGAGAATGCAAATGAAACTTTCAATTTATTAAAATTGAAACGTTCTTAGACTCAACTAAACAACACACGTGGGTTCTAGTTTACAAAAAGATATGGAACAGTTGGTCGCTTGCACCCATTGTGCAGCCCGCTTGTCGTGTTTGTCGGGAGCCATGAAGTCTCATGATTACATTGGATGGGGCAAGTCAATAAATGTTGGGGAAGGTTGTGAAAAGAGCTCGTCGTTGTGGTAGGACTGTTGTTCGACGGCTACATCGAATCAAAGGCAAATTTTGCAATTTAACGACGATCCCACTGATTTTGAGGACATAAGAACAAAAAATTTCTACTTTTTATGTGACGTGACTCAGCTTTAATGGGTGCATTCTCTCTCTACTTGACCGGCTAACTATCGGTTGAAGGACAGGGTATTTAATTGGCCATGCGACCAGGTCCTATGATCTCTCCCGAGGAAGCATGTAAGACCATATTAGGTATTTTGGTAAAATCCTCACATTATGGGAATCTCCAAATCGACTGAATTCATGTAATTTGGGAATTTTCCACTTAAAGTGGGAAAAATTGAGGTGTGTGGCTAGTAAATAAAGTGAAAATCTCATAGGATTGTGGTGTTGATAAACACCAAAAGTCAAGAGGATGTACAACACATGGATTTGAATAATAACTATAAATTACATAAAACAAAGGAAGATACAAAAAAGATTTTGTTTACAAATTGACTAGTATAGTCACAATAGAAGCTCCACATAATTCTACTCCACATTTGATACCATATCTGAACTTTGATCCAAGTGTGGCTGATGTGCACGAGTGAGGCCTTCTTTGGCTTTTAGAGCATGTCTTTCTGGAATCTTTATTCTAGAAAATGGTCCTTCTTTGTTGGGTCTCTAGGACCAAACAATTGCATCTATAGTTTCCCACACTTGTGGGTCCTTATAGTTGACAGCCCAATAACCCTTCCAACAATTACTGTAAGCTTGAGTATCTGTCATCCCACTTTTTCTCGCGCAAGGTGCCCAATATTGAATCAAGATTTTTCTGTAGTTTGGTGATGTAGGCTCATTATCAATGTCAGATAAAGCCATTGCAAGCCACACTGGATAGATTTTTGTGTCACTCGGAACAAGCATAAGAAAGTCACCTTGGTGCACATCAGACATAGGGTCAAACTCTTCCCTTGGCCTATCTCGTTGAGGCCCACAAAAATGATCGTTCAACTCTTCAAGGCCTAGGAATCTTTCTGTTCCTTGTTGCAAATTCATTGTAGTGCTTTGTAGGTGAGAATATTCTTGAGTTTTTGGCCAAAACATTTCATACAAGACTCCCTCTGATATGATTGCTTTTCCAATCTCTTCAATTACCTTACTCCAATAATCTATCACGGGTCTATAATATCGCGGAATACTTGAACCATTCCCTAAATTTTTCCAAAATTTTATATAGTTCTTTAGCCCCAAAATGACTTCTTCGTGGGCCTTGACATACTCCGCCATTTGTACTAGAGGTGGATCTCCATGTGGTAACATTGGCTTGCCTTCTGTGTCTGTTTTTCAAAGGCGAATACTTCCACTCCAACTTGATACACCTACATGTGCCTTATATTGCATCATTGGTGTCTCATCTTGCATAAAGAACCTGAACTGAAGCGGTTTGGAATGTCCAACAAGTATGTCTTGTCCATCACAAAGATAGCCATCACAATATTGCTTGAAATCGGGGATCTTTGTGAGAAAAAATGGAGCTGGAGATGAAGATGAGCTGTTTCGTAATGTATCCATCAAATGTGGCAAAGTATAGGTTTGTGTAACTCTCAACTTCTCTGAAAACCTACTAAACATGGCGTCTATGTCCTCATGTGTGAATGGTTTTGAAAACACCCCTTGCAACAAGCATTGACAAATAGGCAAATAAGTATCGATTTTTGTTTTCCCCTGCACAATTATCCAATTGTAGCAACAAGTTCTCTGGAAATCTGCGAAATGTTGACCCCAATTCCTCTTCTGCAATTTCTGACGACTGCACAATGGGCTCTTTTCCATCACTCAAGTTATGGTAGTCCAAAGCATCCCTTGAGTTCAAAGCATGTAGTAGTGAAATATTGCTCCTTGGAAGTCCATTTGTTACTAGATCACCAAGAGGATGCTTATCTATCCTCTCGAGGTTATGTAAACAATTAGCAATTGAGCCAATTGTAAGATTTGGATCAACTGGCCACAAACCATTCAAGACAAAGTGTCCGTAATGACCTTCTCCATGTCCATGAGTGATCATGCCAATCAATGCCACCTGCAGATTATATCCTGAATCCACACCCTTGGGAACAATGCGTAATCTAGGAATGGTAGTCTTCTTTTGATCCATCTTATCATGGATTATGCATACATATTTTTGTGGTTGAGTTTCTGAATACGTGCGCCATGCATAATATAGGCTTCTGCAACTCTTTTGTTGTGCCATGTGAACTTCTCTCTCCCTCAAGAGAAGAGCTCTCTCTTCAAGAGAAGGTTTAGCTTCTAACCTTGCCTTGATTGAGCTACAAATATTGCACTTAGAGAACTCACTCGTCTTTGTTAAAGTGACATGTGGGTACTCTTTGTTCCAAATTCTACCAAAAGAAGATTGGGATAGCTTCTTCTCATAGCCCATTTGGTCAAGTGTCGTGTTGATTTCACATAAAATATCCACTTGTTTGTATGTTGATGGAATCACCAATTGAGTCTCTCTTGAGCCATCTAGCAGTGTTCTACTTCTATGTGGCATCTTCTCAGAGTTTTTCCACAAACTCATTTAGTAGTGCTCTTGCTAAACTAGTATGTTGAAGTCCCCTTCTCAATGTACATGTGTTCCCATGTACATATTGGCGCACACCATTTTCAAAGTTCTCCTTGTATCGATAAAATGATGTCTTTGGTATTCCATGTAGCTCATACCATGCTCTACAACAAACAATAGAGCCATTTAGCCTGAATTGGTATCGTGACTTCTCATCTTTCTGATAACATATAGAAAGAACATCATAAACATAATTAGTGCGTGATTTTTGAGACTCTCCCCAAAATTGTTGTCGTAACCTTGTCACCATATCACGATCTGCAAATTGGCAGCATTTTTGTGCACAACAATCAATGCATGATACCCTTTGAATTGATTTGTTTGAAAGGTAAAAAGTCGAAGGTGGTGCTGCTTTTGATTTTTGAGTCTTGTTCATGAAAGTGTATCGTCTCTTCCTTGACAACTGGACAACATTACTCCCATCAATTTTTTTTCCAACATTGTCATCGTTGGATACATCCTCATATGTAGCATGCATGCCATCAATAGGAACAAAGCGTTGTAATGGGCTCCCATTCAACATTGTTGTCTGCTTGATGGGCCACTTTAGCAAAGTGATGCTACCCACTTCAACCACATCATCAATGCTTGCATTTTCTCTTTCAATACCCAGACCCACACAATCAGGACCAAGTTCCTGAAAGTTGACATAATCATGTGGAAATACATATAAGATGGTCCCTTCATTCATGGTTTGCATCATTGTGTCATCTTTTAAAAGGACCCTCTGATTTCTCCAAGACTCTCGAATCATTGCTTCAAATTCTGGGCTTGTCATAGGTATTGCATCTGTAACTAGAGGATCAGAATGATCATGTTCTTCATCACCATTGTAGCTTTCGTGTGGATCAATTAAGTTCCCATTTAATACAAAAGATTGCAAAAGAAGCTTTGACCATCGAACAGCACTCCATAATGAGCCTTGGAGAGATGAAGTATCCATTGTAGGAAAAGGTAGGACCACATCCTTCAAGCATTCCTCCACTAGTATGGAGACATTTCCCAGCCCTATCTTTGTACCACCACAAGTGGAATCTGGATCTGTTCTACACACACAACCAATAACAACGATTTCATTGTCAAGTATCGTATGTACTTTCTCCCCAGATTCGAAGTCCATCCTGTAAGTAAAAAGATTACATTGTTAAATCCATAGTTATAGAAAAATCTCTTCAAACAAAAAATCATGCTACAACATGAAAAAGGTTTGCATAGGTTGGACAAGTGGTGAACCTTGAGACCAAATCCTCCTTGCTATATTAATGGAAGCAAGGTTGGACAAGTGGTGGACCTTGAAACCAAAGCCTCTTTGCTATATGAGAGCATAGGTTGGACAAGTGGTGGACCTAGTTGTAATACCCACTGCCACCTATCAACTACTATAGGACTATGCTTTCCAATGTCCAAGTATCCCTTGAGTCTTTCAAGGTTGGACAAGTGGTGGACCTTGAAAGCAAAGCCTCTTTGCTATATGAGAGCATAGCTTGGACAAGTGGTGGACCTAGTTATAATGCCCAATATCCAAGGTGAAATACCTTAGGACTTTGCTACCTTGCTTGCCAATGTTTACGTAGCCCCTCATTTCTTTAATGGAAGTAAGGTTGGACAAGTGGTGGACCTTGAAACCAAAGCCTCTTTGCTATATTAGAGCATAGGTTGGACCTAGTTTTAATACCCATTGCCACCTATCAACTACTATAGGACTATGATCTCCAATGTCCAAGTATCCCTTGAGTCTTTCAAGGTTGAACACGTGGTGGACCTCGAAACGAAAATACCCTTTCTATATTAGAAAGGTTGAACACATGGTGGACCTTGAAACGAAAATCCCCTTTCTTTATCAGAGCATAGCTTGGACAAGTGGTTGACCTAGTTATAATGCCCAATATCCAAGGTGAAACACCTTAGGACCTTGCTACCTTGCTTGCCAATGTTTACATAGCCCCTCATTTCTTTAATGGAAGCAAGGTTGGACAAGTGGTGGACCTTGAAAGCAAAGCCTCTTTGCTATATGAGAGCATAGCTTGGACAAGTGGTGGACCTAGTTATAATGCCCAATATCCAAGGTGAAATACCTTAGGACTTTGCTACCTTGCTTGCCAATGTTTACGTAGCCCCTCATTTCTTTAATGGAAGTAAGGTTGGACAAGTGGTGGACCTTGAAACCAAAGCCTCTTTGCTATATTAGAGCATAGGTTGGACCTAGTTTTAATACCCACTGCCACCTATCAACTACTATAGGACTATGATTTCCAATGTCCAAGTATCCCTTGAGTCTTTCAAGGTTGAACACGTGGTGGACCTCGAAACGAAAATCCCCTTTCTATATTAGAAAGGTTGAACACATGGTGGACCTTGAAACGAAAATCCCCTTTCTTTATCAGAGCATAGCTTGGACACGTGGTGGACCTAGTTATAATGCCCAATATCCAAGGTGAAACACCTTAGGACCTTGCTACCTTGCTTGCCAATGTTTACGTAGCCCCTCATTTCTTTAATGGAAACAAGGTTGGACAAGTGGTGGACCTTGAAAGCAAAGCCTCTTTGCTATATGAGAGCATAGGTTGGACCTAGTTGTAATACCCACTGCCACCTATCAACTACTATAGGACTATGCTTTCCAATGTCCAAGTATCCCTTGAGTCTTGCAAGGTTGAACACGTGGTGGACCTTGAAACCAAAATCCCCTTTCTATATCAGAGCATAGCTTGGACAAGTGGTGGACCTAGTTATAATGCTCCTTTCTTTAATGGAAGAAAGGTTGGAAAAGTGGTGAATCTTGAAATTCAAACCCTTTGGCTATATATAGAGGATAGCTTGGACAAGTGGTGGGCTTAGTTGTAGTATCCAATGTCCAAGGTCCAAGGTGAACTATGTAAAGACCTTACTTCCAAAAACAAAGTCGTACAAGTGGTTCTCCTTGAAACCAAAACCTCCTTAGTGTATTAGAACATAGCTTGGAGAAGTGGTGGACTTAGTTGTAATGGTGAATGTCCAAAGCAAACTATTATAGGACCTTTCTTCCCAAATCAAGTTTGGACAAGTGGTGGATCTTGAAACCAAAACCCCCTTACTCTATTAGAGCATAGCTTAGATAAGTGGTGGACCTAGGTGCCATGGAAAATGTTCAATCTGAACTGCTGTAGGACCTTGCTATTAAATGTCTAAGTAGAGCTAGCTTCTTTAATGGAATCAAGGTTGGGAAAGTGGTGCATCTTGAAACCAAAAGCCCTTTATTGTATTAGAGCATAGCTTGGACAAGTGAGGGACCTAGTTTTAATGTGTGATGTCCAAAGAAAAGTATTACAAGACCTTGCTTTCCAATATTTGAATTGGTCAAGTGGTTAAAACTAAGTATTAAACTTTGACCATTTTCTTCTCGAATTGCCAAAAAGCTAGTTTTAGACACCCCTAAATGAAAATGGTTTAGGGTGGCCTTAAACAATGTTTTTTCAAAGACTTGAACAAAAGGGTTGCCGAAGAGTAATGAAAATTTATTGTGGCTTGAAGTGCCTGAGTATGTGAAAACAAGCCTAGGTTTTCCACGAGGCAAAAGGTGACATAATAAGAACATTGGAAACTTAGGATTGACCATGTGGCCTAAACTTTGGCAAGTGAAGTGGTGGCCAAGTTTTGTGGCACAGTGTGCACTTGGTCCTATATGTGTTGACCACTTGGCTAAATCTAGGACCATAAGGCCAAACCTTTGGCACCTTAAATATAGTATGGGACATAATCTAGAACTGCTATAGTAAATTAGTAGTATAGTTAATATGTCATATTTGTATTATATTTAAGTATATGCTAATATAATTTATGTTCAAAATTTCACTAATGAAGAATGTTCCCATTTAGCACTCCGGATGCGGGGTCTTAGGGCAATGCCACAATGGGGTGACAAGGCAGCGCTTCCACGTGAGGTTTGGGGGTAGCGCTCTTGATTGGGATGTGGAATATAGCACTCTCGACGGCGGGGCTTGGGAGGTTGATTTTGGGATATTGTTCTGGGCGGGGTTCGGGGCAGCGCCCCGGGCGGGGTCAAGGGGCACCCAAAGATTTTCTTTTTTAAAAGTGAATTCCTAGTATAGAGTTACGCATGTTTTTCATATTTTCAACCATGATTTCTTTAATTTTGGCCGTGTGAATTGGTTAATGTTTTATATTGCTTTTGTTTTTTTTAATCCTATGATAAAACATGGACTTGTAGCATACGTGGCATTCTAATAAACCCTATCAAGATTAGGCACACAGAGAGCGCACGAGCAACGCACACAGAGAAAGCAGGCGAGCAGCAAACACACAGAAAGCGCACACGGATCGCACACAGTTGGAGTATACGCGCGCGTAGAGGAGCAAGCTCGGCATCGTACACAACACACAGGTGGAGTGCACAGGATTGAAAGTTCGCGCACAAGATAAAGAAACAGCAGCGTACACAACGCTTTCCAGAAGGGCAGGATCGGGCATAGCTTCTTCTCAGGAGACATTGCACACCTCACGAATAGAGAAAAAACAGGTATTTCTCTCTCCCTCACTCTCTGTCTTTCTCCATATAGAGAAGATGGTTCTCTGTAACTCTTCTTGCACACACACTCTCTCGTCAAAAGACAGAGATACATAGTTTAAAAGTATCCCCGCACACATACACATATTCCCACACATCGTCTTCCTCTCTTCCACATACATAACCACAGTGAAATCTGTTATCTTGCTGTCTCTCTCTTGAAAATACATGCACATATTCCCACACATCGTCTTCCTCACTTCCACATACATAACCGCAATGAAATCTGTTATCTTGTTGTCTCTCTCTTGAAAATACGTGCACATATTCCCATACATCGTCTTCCTCTCTTCCACATACATAAACACAGTGAAATCTGTTATCTTTCTCTCTCCTCTCTCTAAAAAACAGGTATTTATCTCTCTCTCTCTCTATCTATCTATCTCTGTATCTTGCTATCTCTCTCTTGAAAATACATGCTCATGTATGTGTGCGTCTGTGTTATCTATGTGTATGTATGTATATTTGTGTTATTTCATTGTAATACTCATACATAATGCAGATACACAATTACACTTAATTACGATATGCACACATAGTATATATACATACATAAATATCACAAATAACTAACACATTGTAATACTAGTAAAATTGAATGGAAGACTTACTTGCGTGATCTGTTAAAGTCGATTCTTGTAGCGAGTTCTGGATGTATGCTGAGCTGATTTTCCTCTAATCCATTTGTAGATATGATTGTAACTTCTGTTTCTCAAAAAAAGTAGTGTTGTTTAGTGATACACCTAATGGACATAAATGGTTGAAACTAGGACATGTAGACCAAGAATACGTGTATTTTTTGGATGAATATATACACTTTTTGGTGACCCTTACCACAAGTGGTGGACCTTGAGACCAGTGGACTATAAGGACCTCCAAACAATACCTTGTACACTCAATCCTTCTTGGTATCTAGGTTGGACAAGTGGTGGACCTTGTTCAAATTCTCTAACCACTCTCTCTAACATGGTGACATTTATTTAGGTGTGATAAATTCATATCTATGCAAACTAATATCAGTTTAGGCTTGTTAATTTGAATTTGTTTGAATTTATGTACAATATAATGATTTGAGGTTTGCATATTTGAATTTAGGTGGTATAATGATATCTTTTTGTGGTAAACTTGAATTTAAAATCAATTTCGCGTAGAATATTTTAAATTTAAGTGGTAAAATTTAGATTTTATAAAAAAGTTTGAATTCTAAAATTTGGGCGGGATATTTTAAAATTTAGGCGGGATATTTAAAATTTGGGAGGGATATTTTAAATTTAGGCGGGAAGGTTTTGAATTTATAGCGAGATCTCCCTTACATAAGAGAGTATAGGTTGGACAAGTGGTGGACCTTAAAGCTAGAGCATCCATGCTACTGGACATGATAGGTAGAGAATCTAGTTGATATTGTATGTATAATATATATGTAATACATCTAGCTTGGACAAGTGGTGGACCTTGGAACAAAACCCCATGTAAAACATATCATGCACATTCCAAGTGGTGAGAAAAAATATCATTTAAGATATAGCCTTATAGGTTGGACAAGTGGTGGACCTTAACACCCATATATTCTTCATATAATGACATAGAGTGGAAAACTGGTGAATCTTGAGACCCAATCATGCTACTAGCGATAATAGCTTGTACAAGTGGTGGACCTTGAAAGTAAACCCCCCATCTACGAAATATCGTGGGTTTAAGGTATTTCGATGGAGCCTAGCATCTTGGAGACATCGTGCATCTTGCTGCTCTTCATGTTTCAATGGAGCCTATCTTGGACAAATGGTGGAGCATCCTTCTCTCCATGTTTCAATGGACCCTAGCTTGGACAAGTGGTGGACCTTTGCTTCTCTCTATTATTCAATAGAGTAAGCTTGGACAAGTGGTGGACCTTGGAACCAAACCACCATGTAAAACCTATCATGGTCACTCCAAGTGGTGAGAAAGAATAACCTTAAAGATATAGCCTTATAGGTTGGACAAGTGGTGGACCTTAACACCCTAATATTCTTCATATAATGACATAGAGTGAAAAAGTGGTGAATCTTGAGACAAAACCACTCATGCTACTAGCACTAATAGCTTGGACAAGTGGTGGACCTTGAACGTAAACCCCCCATGTTTCAATAGAGTTAGCTTCGACAAATGGTGGAGCATCCTTCTCTCCATGTTTCAATGGAGCCTAGCTTGGACAAGTGGTGGACCTTTGCTTCTCTGTATGATTCAATAGAGTTAGCTTGGACAAGTGGTGGACCTTGGAACCAAACCCCCATGTAAAACCTATCATGGTCACTCCAAGTGGTAATAAAAAATAACCTTTAAGATGTAGCCTTATAGGTTGGACAAGTGGTGGACCTTAACACGCGCATATTCTTAATATAATGACATAGAGTGCAAAAGTGGTGAATCTTGAGACCAAACCACTCAGGCTACTACCAATAATAGCTTGGACAAGTGTTGGACCTTGAATGTAAACCCCTCATCTATGACATATCGTGGGTTTAATGTTTTTCGATGGAGCCTAGCATCTTGGAGACATGGTGCACCTTGCTTCTCTTCATGTTTCAATGGAGCCTACCTTGGACAAATGGTGGAGCATCCTTCTCTCCATGTTTCAATGGACCCTAGCTTAGACAAGGGGTGGACCTTTGCTTCTCTCTATGTTTCAATAGAGTTATCTTGGACAAGTGGTGGACCTTGGAACCAAACCCCCATGTAAAACCTATCATGGTCACTCCAAGTAGTAAGAAAGAATAACCTTTAAGATGTAGCCTTATAGGTTGGACAAGTGGTGGACCTTAACACCCACATATTCTTAATAAAAGTGGTGAATTTTGAGACCAAACCACTCAGGCTACTAGCAATAATAGCTTGGACAAGTGGTGGACCTTGAATGTAAACCCCTCATCTACGAAATATCGTGGGTTTAATGTATTTCGATGGAGCCTAGCATCTTGGAGACATGGTGCACCTTGCTTCTCGTCATGTTTCAATGGAGCCTATCTTGGACAAATGGTGGAGCATCCTTCTCTCCATGTTTCAATGGACCCTAGCTTGGACAAGTGGTGGACCTTTGTTTCTCTCTATGTTTCAATAGAGTTAGCTTGGACAAGTGGTGGACCTTGGAACCAAACCCCCATGTAAAACCTATCATGGTCACTCCAAGTGGTAATAAAGAATAACCTTTAAGATGTAGCCTTATAGGTTGGACAAGTGGTGGACCTTAACACGGGCATATTCTTAATATAATGACATAGAGTGGAAAAGTGGTGAATCTTGAGACCAAACCACTCAGGCTACTACCAATAATAGCTTGGACAAGTGTTGGACCTTGAATGTAAACCCCTCATCTACGACATATCGTGGGTTTAATGTTTTTCGATGGAGCCTCGCATCTTGGAGACATGGTGCACCTTGTTTCTCCTCATGTTTCAATGGAGCCTATCTTTGACAAATGGTGGAGCATCCTTCTCTCCATGTTTCAATGGACCCTAGCTTGGACAAGTGGTGGACGTTTGTTTCTCTCTATGTTTCAATAGAGTTAGCTTGGACAAGTGGTGGACCTTGGAACAATAAAATTTGCCTATTCAATTTGAGAATAGCGGAATTTAATGAGAGTACTTTCAAGAAATGATTTTGTGAGCATAGAGGGTAGACATAATTGAAGATAGCAACATAATCATAGCAAATAGTTAACTTGGCATAGACAATACTTTTGCAAGAGAGAGAGTTTAGAGAACATGACAACAATTGAGGACCGGATTTATGTGGAGCCGGTCCCCCCTCCAATAGGCATTTGTATTATGATTTCTCCATAAAGAGAGACTTGTTACAATACAGTCTTTGTGTTCCTTGTGACCTAGGTGATGCCATGAAGATGGAAGGCTTCATGCACCACAAACATAACATAAACTTGACGAAAGCTTTAACTATCCCAAGCCTCAGTCCCAAGACCTCAAACACCTTCGAAGGTGGAGAGAGCTAGCAGGGAATGAGGGTAGGGAAGAGGAAGAAGAAACATTTCGTAGGAGAAAGAATTAGTTCCTCACTTATCATACTCTTGTTGCTAGCATACATAATAGCATAGTAATGAAGAAGAAGGATATGGCAAGCTTAAGCATTGAAGCATGGCTCTTGGTTGGATTTGCACTCCATAGCCAAGAGTGTTGGTGTAGGCTCTCAACCTCTACTTGCTTGGAGAGGGAGCTCTTGCACTTTGCATATCACACAATGAGAGTGCTTGTGAGTGTGTGTGGGTGAGTATACCCCCTAGGCACCCCCCTAGCTTGCTTGGGTCGACCCCCCTTGTAGCTCATGCCTGAAGCTCATTGGACCCCTGCAGGCCTAGCCAATCACAAGCAAGAGCCATTACAAGCAACATGGGTAGCCTTGGGACAAGTGTCCCCCTTTCCCCTTTGAGAGAGAGAGGACTTGATAAATGCTAAAACAATTAGATAATTCATGTAATTTATCATTGGACCCCTTTGAAGCCTAGCCAATAGGCTTCAAGCAACACATGAAGGTAACATGGGTAGGGGCCTGACATGTGTTCTTGCTGCCTCTTCAAGTTGGGCTTCCCTTGTGTGTGTGATTGGGTGTTCTCTCTCTAGCCCCTAGGAAAAGGGCTCGCCCCCCCTCTTGTAGGAATGCTTTTGACTTTTAGGTGATCAAGCACCTTACTCACCAAGCATGACAAAGCACTTGAACTAGGGGGTGTTCCCACAAGCATCTCAGGCAAGCTTCTCAAGGCACCTCAAGTACTTTAATCATGCAGCAAGTCAAGCACCTCAAGCTTGGAGCCAGTCAAGCACCTCAAGCATCTTAATCAAGCACCTCAAGCATGAAAAACACCTCAAGCATGACAAGCACCTCGAGCTTGGGCCGGGTTCCCACCTCAAGCTCAGCCCTAGCTTACTTAAGGTCAAAGGACTTTTACACACATTTATTGGAGGTCTTCAATGAAGCTAACCCTAAGGTCTTATGCTCCATTGGTTAGCCTTGCTCTTTGATAGACCATCTCCCTTTTGGGCCCCTTTACCATTGGCCCCGTGTTGAGATAGATCTATAAGCACATACCTATATCTTAACACTTGTTCCCGTTTATTCTCCCACATTAAGTGATCAATTTAATATGAGAAAATCATTTGGGTTAGTTAGATATTAGATTTTATGACAAAAAGCTATCATGGTCACTCCAAGTGGTAATAAAGAATAACCTTTAAGATGTAGCCTTATAGGTTGGACAAGTGGTGGACCTTAACACGTGCATACTCTTAATATAATGACATAAAGTGGAAAAGTGGTGAATCTTGAGACCAAACCACTCAGGCTACTACCAATAATAGCTTGGACAAGTGTTGGACCTTGAATGTAAACCCCTCATCTATGACATATCGTGGGTTTAATGTTTTTCGATGGAGCCTAGCATCTTGGAGACATGGTGCACCTTGCTTCTCCTCATGTTTCAATGGAGCCTACCTTGGACAAATGGTGGAGCATCCTTCTCTCCATGTTTCAATGGACCCTAGCTTAGACAAGGGGTGGACCTTTGCTTCTCTCTATGTTTCAATAGAGTTAGCTTGGACAAGTGGTGGACCTTGGAACCAAACCCCCATGTAAAACCTATCATGGTCACTCCAAGTAGTAAGAAAGAATAACCTTTAAGATGTAGCCTTATAGGTTGGACAAGTGGTGGACCTTAACACCCACATATTCTTAATAAAAGTGGTGAATCTTGAGACCAAACCACTCAGGCTACTAGCAATAATAGCTTGGACAAGTGGTGGACCTTGAATGTAAACCCCTCATCTACGAAATATCGTGGGTTTAATGTATTTCGATGGAGCCTAGCATCTTGGAGACATGGTGCAGCTTGCTTCTCGTCATGTTTCAATGGAGCCTATCTTGGACAAATGGTGGATCATCCTTCTCTCCATGTTTCCATGGACCCTAGCTTGGACAAGTGGTGGACCTTGGAACCAAACCCCCATGTAAAACCTATCATGGTCACTCCAAGTGGTGATAAAGAATAACCTTTAAGATGTAGCCTTATAGGTTGGACAAGTGGTGGACCTTAACACGCGCATATTCTTAATATAATGACATAGAGTGGAAAAGTGGTGAATCTTGAGACCAAACCACTCAGGCTACTACCAATAATAGCTTGGACAAGTGTTGGACCTTGAATGTAAGCCCCTCATCTATGACATATCGTGGGTTTAATGTTTTTCGATGGAGCCTAGCATCTTGGAGACATGGTGCACCTTGCTTCTCCTCATGTTTCAATGGAGCCTACCTTGGACAAATGGTGGAGCATCCTTCTCTCCATGTTTCAATGGACCCTAGCTTAGACAAGGGGTGGACCTTTGCTTCTCTCTATGTTTCAATAGAGTTAGCTTGGACAAGTGGTGGACCTTGGAACCAAACCCCCATGTAAAACCTATCATGGTCACTCCAAGTGGTAATAAAGAATAACCTTTAAGATGTAGCCTTATAGGTTGGACAAGTGGTGGACCTTAACACCCACATATTCTTAATAAAAGTGGTGAATCTTGAGACCAAACCACTCAGGCTACTAGCAATAATAGCTTGGACAAGTGGTGGACCTTGAATGTAAACCCCTCATCTACGAAATATCGTGGGTTTAATGTATTTCGATGGAGCCTAGCATCTTGGAGACATGGTGCAGCTTGCTTCTCGTCATGTTTCAATGGAGCCTATCTTGGACAAATGGTGGAGCATCCTTCTCTCCATGTTTCAATGGACCCTAGCTTGGACAAGTGGTGGACCTTGGAACCAAACCCCCATGTAAAACCTATCATGGTCACTCCAAGTGGTGATCAAGAATAACCTTTAAGATGTAGCCTTATAGGTTGGACAAGTGGTGGACCTTAACACGCGCATATTCTTAATATAATGACATAGAGTGGAAAAGTGGTGAATCTTGAGACCAAACCACTCAGGCTACTACCAATAATAGCTTGGACAAGTGCTGGACCTTGAATGTAAACCCCTCATCTACGACATATCGTGGGTTTAATGTTTTTCGATGGAGCCTAGCATCTTGGAGACATGGTGCACCTTGCTTCTCCTCATGTTTCAATGGAGCCTATCTTTGACAAATGGTTGAGCATACTTCTCTCCATGTTTCAATGGACCCTAGCTTAGACAAGGGGTGGACCTTTGCTTCTCTCTATGTTTCAATAGAGTTAGCTTGGACAAGTGGTGGACCTTGGAACCAAACCCCCATGTAAAACCTATCATGGTCACTCCAAGTAGTAAGAAAGAATAACCTTTAAGATGTAGCCTTATAGGTTGGACAAGTGGTGGACCTTAACACCCACATATTCTTAATATAATGACAGAGAGTGGAAAAGTGGTGAATCTTGAGAGCAAACCACTCATGCTACTAGCGATAATAGGTTGGACAAATTGTTGATCTTGAATGTAAACTCCCCATGTACAAAATAACGTGGGTTTAAGGTATTTCGATGGAGGCTAGCATCTTGGAGACATGGGGCAGCTTGCTTCTCTTTATGTTTCAATGGAGTTTATCTTGGACAAATGGTGGAGCATCCTTCTCTCCATGTTTCAATGGACCCTAGCTTAGACAAGTGGTGGACCTTTGCTTCTCTCTATGTTTCAATAGAGTTAGCTTGGACAAGTGGTGGACCTTGGAACCAAACCCACATGTAAAACCTTTCATGGTCACTCCAAGTGGTCAGAAAGAATAACCATTAAGATATAGTCTTATAGGTTGGACAAGTGGTGGACCTTAATACCCAAATATTCTTAATATAATGACACAGAGTGAAAAAGTAATGAATCTTGAGACCAAACCCCTCATGCTACTAGCGTTAATAGGTTGGACAACTAGTGGACCTTGAATGTAAACCTTCCATGTTTCAACAGAGTTAGCTTCGACAAATGGTGGAGCATCCTTCTCTCCATGTTTCAATGGAGCCTAGCTTGGACAAGTGGTGGACCTTTGCTTCTCTCTATGAGAAGAATAAAGTTAGCTTGGATAAGTGGTGGACCTTGGAACCAAACCCCTATGTAAAACATATCATGGACATTTCAAGTGGTGAGAAAGAATACCCTTTAAGGTATACCCTTATAGGTTGGACAAGTGGTCGACCTTAACACCTAGATCTTCTTTATATAATGACATAGAGTGAAAAAGTGGTGAATCTTGAGACCAAACCACTCATGCTACTAGGGATAATAGCTTGGAAAAGTGGCTGACTTTAACGTTAAACCGTCGACCTTAAAACCTAGATCTTCATAATATAACGACATAGAGTGGAAAACTGGTGAATCTTGAGACCAAACCACTCATGATACTAAGAATAATAGGTTGGCCAAGTGGTGGACCTTGAATGTAAACCCCCCATGTACGAAATATCATGGGTTTAAGGTATTTCAATGGAGCCTAGCATCTTGGAGACATGGTGCAGATTGCTTCTCTTCATGTTTCAATGGAGCCTATCTTGGACAAATGGTGGAGCGTCCTTCTCTCCATGTTTCAATGGAGCCTAGCTTGGACAAGTGGTGGACCTTTGCTTCTCTCTATGTTTCAATAGAGTTAGCTTGGACAAGTGGTGGGCCTTGGAACCAAACTCCCATGTAAAACCTATCTTGGTAACTCCAAGTGGTGAGAAAGAATAAAGTTTAAGATATAGCCTTATAGGTTGGACAAGTGGTGGACCTTAGCACCCAGATATTCTTAATAGAATGACATAGAGTGGAAAAATGGTGAATCTTGAGACCAAACCACTCATGCTACTAGAGATAATAGGTTGGACAAGTGGTGGACCTTGAATGTAAACCCCCCATGTACAAAATATCATGGGTTTGAGGTATTTCAATGGAGCTTAGCATCTTGGAGACATGGTGTAGCTTGCTTCTCTTCATGTTTCAATGGAGCGTATCTTGGACAAATGGTGGAGCATCCTTCTCTCCATGTTTCAATGGACCCTAGCTTGGACAAGTGGTGGACCTTTGATTCTCTGTATGTTTCAATAGAGTTAGCTTGGACAAGTGGTGGACCTTGAAACAAAACCCCCATGTAAAACCTATGCTGGTCACTCCAAGTGGTGAGAAAGAATAACCCTTAAGATATAGCCTTATAGGTTGGACAAGTGGTGGACCTTAACACCCAAATATTATTAATATAATGACATAGAGTGAAAAATTGGTGAGTCTTGAGACCAAACCACTCATGCTACTAGCGTGAATAGGTTGGACAAGTGGTGGACCTTGAATGTAAACCCCCCATGTTTCAATAGAGTTAGCTTCGACAAATGGTAGAGGATCCTTCTCTCCATGTTTCAATGGAGCCTAGCTTGGACAAGTGGTGGACCTTTGTTTCTCTCTATGTTTCAATAGAGTTAGCTTGGACAAGTGGTGGACCTTGTAGCCAAACCCCCATGTAAAACATATCATGGACATTTCAAGTGGTGAGAATGGTGTAGCTTGCTTCTCTTCATGTTTCAATCGAACCTGGCTTGGACAAATGGTGGAGCATCCTTCTCTCCATGTTTCAATGGAGCCTAGCTTGGACAAGTGGTGGACCTTTGATTCTCTCTATGTTTCAATAGAGTTAGCTTGGACAAGTGGTGGACCTTGGAACCATACCCCTATGTAAAACCCATAATGTACATTCCAAGTGGTGGTAAATAATACCCTTTAAGATGTACCCTTATAGGTTGGACAAGTGGTCGACCTTAACACCCAGATCTTCTTAACGTAATGACATAGAGTGGAAAAGTGGCGAATCTTGAGACCAAACCACTCAGGCTACTACCAATAATAGCTTGGACAAGTGTTGGACCTTGAATGTAAACCCCTCATCTACGACATATCGTGGGTTTAATGTTTTTTTATGGAGCCTAGCATCTTGGAGACATGGTGCACCTTGCTTCTCCTCATGTTTCAATGGAGCCTACCTTGGACAAATGGTGGAGCATCCTTCTCTCCATGTTTCAATGGACCCTAGATTAGACAAGTGGTGGACCTTTGCTTCTCTCTATGTTTCAATAGAGTTAGCTTGGACAAGTGGTGGAACTTGGAACCAAACCCCCATGTAAAACCTATCATGGTCATTCCAAGTGGTGAGAAAGAATACCCTTTAAGATATAGCATTATAGGTTGGACAAGTGGTGGACCTTAACACCCAGATCTTCTTAATATAATGACATAGAGTGGAAAAGTGGTGAATCTTGACATCAAACCACTCATGCTACTAGTGATAATAGGTTGGACAAGTGGTGGACCTTGAATGTAAACCCCCCATGTACGAAATATCATGGGTTTAAGATATTTCAATGGAGCCTAGCATTTTGGAGACATGGTGTAGCTTGCTTCTCTTCATGTTTCAATTGAACCTGGCTTGGACAAATGGTGGAGATCCTTCTCTCCATGTTTCAATGGAGCCTAGCTTGGACAAGTGGTGGACCTTTGATTCTCTCTATGTTTCAATAGAGTTAGCTTGGACAAGTGGTGGACCTTGGAACCATACCCCTATGTAAAACCCATAATGTGCATTCCAAGTGGTGGTAAATGATACCATTTAAGATATAGCCTTATAGGTTGGACAAGTGGTGGACCTTAACACCCAGATCTTCTTAATATAATGATATAGAGTGGAAAAGTGGTGAATCTTGAGACCAAACCACTCATGCTACTAGGGATAATAGGTTGTACAAGTGGTGGACCTTGAATTTAAACCCCACATATACAAAATATCATGGGTTTAAGGTATTTCAATGGAGACTAGCATCTCAAAGACATGGTGCATCTTGCTTCTCTTCATGTTTCAATGGAGCCTATTTTGGACAAATGGTGGAGCATCCTTATCTCCATATTTCAATGGACCCTAGATTGGACAAGTGGTGGACCTTTGCTTCTCTCTATGTTTCAATATAGTTAGCCTATATTAGACAATTAGTAGACCTCGAATCTCTTCATGTTGTCTAGAGCTGAGCTTGGACAAGTGGTGGACCTTACTTCTCCCTTCCCTTAGTTTACTAGCTTAAATGATCACTATGTATACTTGCTTAGATCTAGCATGAACAAGTGGTGGAACTTGTATTCACACAAACTTAATCCATTACAAAAAAGTATATGTTAAAATAACATTTGGTTTTTTTTGTTTCAGGAAAGATGGCTCCAAGAAAACAGGTTGCAAGGGTTGCTGTCTCAGTTGACTATACTTGCAATGATCTTAGGAAATGGTATTTGGACATACATGGTATAGAGGGTGCACAATTTCATAAGGTGCATCTATTTATTGCCAAAAAGTAGAATGACAGCTTGTTTGAAGATGTTGGACAAGTTGTGGAAGCATCTGTCTCTGTAGTTGATAGTCATCCAGAGGTGGAATGCATTGACATTCTAGTTCCAATGAATCTAGAATTTCAACTATCTCCAAGAGCATATGCATTGGAGCGCATGTCTAGAAACAAACAAGAGACAATGTTTTCTCGAGGATGGAAGTTTGCAGAATCAAATCCAAATATCACAGCAGATCAACTTCAAAGCTCCATCATTTCCACACTACAACGAAAAAAGGTGAAAGCTTCACGACCACCATCCACAAAGAAGTAAGCAAAAGTGCAGAAAGTAGAAGCTAAGCGAACTAGTTCCATTTTGGATGTAGACAAGGCATCTTTGGCATCCTCATCAACAGAGGGTTCAATGTCAAAGATGAGAATTGTGGATCCAGATGTTTTAGAAGCTGAGGCCATGAAAGGACAAGAAAAAGATACAGGTGGAATGAATAAGTACATAAATTATTTTCCTTTCCAATATAGGGAATTTGATATCCCTATTGAAAATTGTTGGCTTGCTCCTGATCACTATAATGCACATATTATGGATAAAAAACACGCTGAAAGTGTGTTATTTGGATTTTCACGGAGTACGACCAAGCCTGCAGCATGTGCATATTTGATGCCTGTTCGAAATGCAAAATCAAAGAAGGGGACTCCTTTGGCAGTAGAAGAGGTAGAGGAGCAAAAAATTAAAGATTATCATTATTGGATTCTTGATGGGCAGCATTCAATCTATGCTGCAAAAGTTTTGCTTCACAATGAACAAAACAACAAAGAGATCTTTGAAAGACTGATTAGCGTGTATAAATTTAGAAAGGCTCGCATTGTTGTGAATGCTCCTCCATTTGTTGCAACTGCTATATCTGCCATTGCAAATGAGGAGGCTCAGGCATTGTATGTCAAGCAACCTTACAGCCAATATTGAGACATTTACGGAGTCAATGGATCTTCTCAGGACGACCACCAAAGGCAGCAAGTGGAATTGCAGAGGGACATGCATCTCGTGCCGGATGGGATGTAAGTTATTTTCTTTGTCTTTTTTATAGTGTTTAATTAACAAATCTTGCTCAATAGTTTAATTATTTCTCTATTTATTTTTAGGCTTTTCTTCGATTGGCAAGAATGAGTGCAGCAGCAAGTTGGATTGCTAAACAGGCACACATGGTCACGTACTCTGATTTAATTTATGATTGCTGGATAAAAATCATTGAAAAGCTAGAAGAGGAGAATAAGAAACCCCCAACAACTGTATTTAGATACCTTTGTGGCCTTGAGGAATCAGAGGTAAAGACTATTCAAGAAGAGATTAGAGATGAGAAGATTTTACTGTCAAAGAGTGCAAAGGATGGTGATGCAACTGACATGTATGATCGAATCAAGCAGTTGAAGCAAGACAAATTGATTCAAGATGCACTTCTTGAAGGCTTCAACAATTTGAATGAGTCTTCACCATGTAAAGACTGGGAGGAGGTGGTCAAAATGTATAACATCAATGATGTTGTTTATAAAACAATTTTAATGCTATGCGAGGAATGGATCAGATCTAGTTTGACGCGTGGAACAAAGAAAATGGCTTTTCCAGATGGAGCAA
This sequence comes from Adiantum capillus-veneris, assembly GCF_014529385.1. NCBI lineage: Eukaryota > Viridiplantae > Streptophyta > Polypodiopsida > Polypodiales > Pteridaceae > Adiantum > Adiantum capillus-veneris. Next base: position 59,789 of record NW_028221537.1, read on the forward strand.
TAAAATACATGCAATGGGCAATTCACCTTCAAAAGGAGAAAACTGAGCCTAGAGATTTGCCATGGTCAATCTATGTGGTGAGCCTACAAATGGAAGGCAATCTCTACTTGATGCGCCACTTCAATAATAAAGTGCCTATTGGCTTATGTGTTTTAGATATGACAAAAAACGTTGGAGGCAATTTGAAGTGGAGTGAGGAGACATTTAACAATGCTTTGGATGGGATCTTGGCTATTGCTGGAGGGTCAACAGATCCTGGATTTGTCTTTCTTGCATTTGTGGATTTCACTAACTTCACAAAATTGCAATGTGCCTTTCACGCCATGGGAGATAATCTGAGCTACCATTGTTGTGGTGCATTGCATCACTTTCCATCAGCTCCTTGCAAAGGAGCAATTCAATTCCTAACAGTTATTGCCTTCTTGGGACAAGGCAATGCATTTGAAGACCTGAGAAGAAGATCAGAGGAACATCCCATGCCAATTGATTGTTCTCTTCTTCAAGTAGCAGATAACGATATGTCAGATTTGCAATATTTGGAGGCCAAAAAAAGAGCTTTGGTCAAGCACTACATTCGTACATATTGTTTTGAAGACCGCAAGCTTGTTGATGTTTTTGGTGATGGCTCCTTGGTTGCACAAGAAGGAATACAACAGAAAAAAGAAGTTATCTGCTTAATTGATAGTGTGGAGGAGGCAAAAAGCGTGGAGACCATGCTGCTAGACTTTGTTAAGTCTCATGAAGATATAGAAAAATGGGCTGGACTTCAACAATCCACTTCGCAATCAGGCGACATTGTGCCTGTTACAGAGGAGTGCTCTCCACAAAGAGAAGAAGAACAACAACAACAACATCCTCTGTCAATGGAGGACTTTTTGGAAATGGAGACACGTATGTTTTGAGTTTCTTGTGCATGTTAGTGTTTCTTGTTACTGATTTGATACTCTTAATGTTAGATTTTGCTTTATATAGTATTGATTGAGTTTGTATTTTTATCTCAAGCATTCAAGGTTTGAATGTAAATAGTAAATTACTTGAGTTTTTGAATGGTGGATCTTTAGACTAAAACTATAACATTTAATACTCACAAAGACTTAATTACTTAAGAGCTTGAACTCAATAAGTTTTGGACCTTTTATCAATACCCCCTTGATATGATACATTAGATCGTAGCATGGTTAAATGGTGATGCTTCATAAATTGAACCTAGCTTAGACAGGTGCTGGAGCCTAAATTTAAACTAACCTTGCTAGAAGGGAGCTTATGTTTGGACTTTGAGAACTAGCATAAGTAATCAATTAGAGCATAGATTAGACATGTGGTGGTGGCCGGCCTTAGAGACCAAAATCTTAATGAGCTTGGAAAGGTATTTAAGTACTGCAATTTACTTAGTTTTAGTACTCATTAAAGGCATAGCTTGACAAAAGGTGGACCTTACATGGATCCTAATTTCAAGAGGTGTGGTAGACCTTCAAAACACAAGCTCATATAGCTTGGACATGTGGTAGACCTTGCATGAAGACTAGTTTAGACAAGTGTGGTACACCTTGTAACCAACACCATTTGTTATATTAGCTTGGACAAGTGGTGGACCTTGCTTTTATGTTTCAATGGAGCATATTTTGGACAGGTGGTAGACCTTGTTTCTCTCCATGCTTCAATGGAGAGAAACTTTAGCTTGGACAAGTGGTGGACCTTGTTTTTATGTTTTAAAGGAGCATATTTCGGACAAGTGGTAGACATTGTTTCTCTCCATGGTTCAATGGAACCCACCTTAGACAAGTGAAGTACCTTGAAACCAAACCCCCATAATACAACCTACTAAATAGGTGGAAAATTGGTGGGATATGAAACCATCCATGATAGAGCATAGTATAGGTGAAAACGTAGTGGTCCTTATATCAATTACCCATGCATAGCTTGGACAAGTGGTGGACCTTGATTCTCTCTATGTTTCAATGGATCCTATCTTGGACTAGAGATATATCTTACTTAGTTCCATGCTTCAATGGATTGTAGCTTGGATAAGGAGTGGAACTTCAAACAAAAACTCCACAGCATAGCATATATTAACAATTCATGGGTTTTATAGAGATTGTCTTGCCTATTTTGGAGAGTTGGTACACCTTTATTCTCCATTCTTCAATGGATCTGAGGTTGGACAAGCGGAGCTGGAGAAGTGGTCAACCTTAAAATGAACCTCCCATGCTACAACCCATCATAGATCGTATATGTAGTGGACCTTGAAACTCTTTTATGTCCCTAGCTTAGAGAAGCATTGCACTCTTGATTATCTCCATACATGAAGGCAAGGTTGGACAAGTGGTGGACCTTCAAACCAGAATCTCTATGCAATAATAGGCAAGTGGTGGAGCTTGTTTTCTCCATGTTCCAATGGAGCCTAGCTTAGACAAACAATGGAGCTTGCTTCTCTCCATGTTTCAATGGATCCTAGCTTAGAAAAGTGGTGGAGCTTTGCTTCTCTCCATGTTCCAATGGACCATAGCTTAGACAAGTGGTAGACCTTGAAAAACACCCCCGTATACAACATATTATGGGTTTTCATGTTTCAATGGCTCCTAGCTTGGACAAATGGTAGAGCTTGCTTCTCTTTATGTTTCAATGGATCCAATCTTAGCCAAGGGGTGGACCTTGAAACAAGAATCCCCCCCCCCCATGTACAACGTATTATGGTTTTGAAGCACTGGGAGAAAATAAATAGCTTTGATAATGGTGGACCTTGCTTCTCTCCATGCTTCAATGGAGCCGAGGTTGGACACTTGTTGGAGAGAAGATGGTTGCC
>NW_028221538.1:0-56625 GCF_014529385.1 Adiantum capillus-veneris
GCTTTATTTATGGTACAAGCCACAAGCCTGCTTGTGCTTGAGTGCGTACCGTGTGTTGATTTCCTTGCATGATAGAGCTATGCAGCATGTTTGAAAGAATTTATCAAATAAACAAAAAAAATAAATGCATACCTTGATGTCAATCACTGACATGTAGCATGCAGCTATACACTTTCCAGCATGTGGCAAGACTCCCCTTCCAGTAATAACACGGTTGTATGATACAAAAAGTGTCAACAATGGTACTCCTTCCGTTCGGTTCAAAAGCTGCAAAGTAGCTAGCCTAGATCTCCCGCCTTACGTGCTGGGAGAAGATGTTGAAAATAGGGGCCTTGCCCGTGGGTAAGTACCCTTGCATGGTCAAGCTAGGGCACTAGAAAAAATAACAAAAGAAATTTGTAGTTTGCATGGTGGCAGCAGACTGCACGAGCCAAGAACAAGACAAGGCTGATGCTACAGACCTTCTCTGGGCAAGGTGATATGATGAAATTTATCCCCCACTGTAGCACAAATCCAACCATGTAACTTGCATGAGAATCCGAGTAGGTCTAGCGGCCCCCCTTCTCTATGCAATCCCTCCTTCACGTGCAACTTGTTGATTGTTCTTGGCTTTGTAGGGGTGGTTTCCTGCATGTCCTTGACCTAATTCCTGCACTTCCTTGACCATCCTCCTCCTTTGCATGCCTTCACGCACTTATCAAATCCGCCATGGTAGAGAATTCATGAAGCCCTCCATGCCTTCTTCTTCCTTAAGGTGAGAGAGAGAGAGAAAGGAACCATGCCGAGCCTTGTTTGCCTTGCACGCTCCTCCATGCCTCCTTCTCCCTTGAGCTCTGATACCAATGTAGAACCTTGGGAACTGTGGTAAAAGATCCTCCTTCCAACCACCCTTTTTATAGCCCCTTGGCTTGCAGGATCGCTTCTCAAATGGGCAGCCCGGCCCTTGGCCAGCAGGTCCTTGACCTCCAGGGTGGACCTTGGCCTGACACTATCACTTGAGTGACAAAGCTAAGAGTTGGTTTCTGTGTTGTGACACTCCCAGTCCCCCAATCAGTAGTGCATTTGGTTGCTAACATCCACTTGCATCCTAGGTTTATATTGCCTTCCATGGTTCGAGCAGGCATGACCAAAAAGGTCTTGAGCTACGACCCCATTGTCATAACTGACAGAAGTGTGCCAGGTTCCATTTTTTTTTTCTTGTTGATACCCTTGACTTGGATGGTACTCTCACATACATATGGTTTTCCTAACTAACACCACACTCCATATGATATCAGATTATATTTAGCACCTGCATCCAATAAGGCGTTAATAGCACTTTTCCATAGGCCCTATTTAACTCAATAGGGCATCATAGAGGTGTGTCAGAGTCCAACCAATCATCCTCTGTTTCAACTTAAAATACATGTGTAACTCCAAGGTTGGCCTCTCATTGGCGTCTAATACATTGTTGTCGCTCCTTAGCCTCAGCTTGAGCTTGTATCTTTTTCAATTATGCTTGTGTCTTGTTGCCTTTGTTTTATGGATGGCATGTAGCTCCTCTTGGATTAAAGGATCATAGTATCTTTTAAATTTACTCCCATTGAGGAATCCAATGGTTTCGACTCCATCAAGAGTTTCCACATGAATGGTACCTTGTGGGGTGATTTCACATACTTTATATGGTCCTTTTCCTGCATATTTCAACTTTTTCTTCTCATTATGCACTCCATACATAAGAACTTTATCCCCAACCTTGATATCCTTGTTGTTTAAATGAAGGTCAAACCATTTCTTTCTCCTATCTTTCTCCACCACAAGTGCATTCTGCACAACCAAGTCTCTTTCTTCAACTAGTCTCTCAAGGATATATAAATGCTCAACTAAAGGGTTACCATCCCAACCTTCTTGTGAAGCTACCGTTAGACTAGGAATTACAAACTCCCATGGCATAAATGCTTCTTAACCATATACCATTTTGAATGGTGTACAATTAATAGCCACTTTGTGAGTAGTACGACAATAAGCCCATAGAGCTGATGTTAGCTTCAAATCCCAATCTGTGCGATGAGCTTCCATTGTTTTGGTCAAGATAGAAATTAAAGTCTTGTTAGTGCTCTCAACTTGGACATTTTCTTGTGGATAATAAGGTGTAGATTTATGGTGGGCTATCATGAAGTTTGTCATGAGTTCCTTTATCAGTCCATTTATAAAATGATTACCATTGTCACTCACAATCTCAAGGGGACAACCAAATCATGTAATAATGTTCTCAAAGAGAAACTTAGCAGTTAACCTTCATAAGCCTTGCGTGTTGCCTTGGATTTCTCCCACTTTGTCACATAGTAAATGGAAACAATAATATATCAAGATTGAGTGTTACGAGTTGCCGGACTAATTGGAGCTATAAAGTCTAAACCCCATTTTTCAAATGGTTGAATCACTTTAATAGGATGTAAGGGCATCTTATTCTTTTGTTGTGTGATCTTGTAACATTGGCATTCATCACACTCTTTTGCAAAAAGTGATGCATCCTTGAATAAGATAGGCCACAACAACTTTTCTAGCAGTTAGTTCCCCTGCAAAATGTCCTTCGCTATACCCATGTGGGCTTCTTGCAGTATGTATAAATACTCATCCTCATGAGCACAACGTCTAAGAATATCATCCTTCCCTAGCTTGTAGAAACTTCCTGCAATTAGAGAATAAGGTTCACATTCCTCTAATGGTTTTTGAGTTATATTCTTATGAAGCTCTTTGGGTGGAAAACCATTAAGTAAAAAGTTCACAATCTTCTCACTCCATTCAAGCATGGTCTTGACTAGGAATAGGAAAGTAAAAAGTTCACAATCTTCTCACTCCATTCAAGCATGGTCTTGACTAGCAATTCGTCATTGATTCTAGTAGGGGATTTACCATTGGGTATGCGAGACAAATGATCCACCATGACATGTCTTTTATCAAGTCTCACCACAATGGTAAAATCAAACTCAAGAAGAACTAATAACCATCATGTAATTATTCTTGTGGAACAAGGTTTATTCACCAGATACAACAATGTTTGATGATCCACATTAAAAAAAAACTTGTTGGCAAGAAGGTAGTAGCAAAATTTTCTTTACTACATAAATCACAGTTAAACCTTCTCGCTATGTAGTGGTGTAGTTCCTCTCAACATCATTTAATTGAGGACTTGCAAAGCTAATTGGGTAGTCCAATTTATGTTCTCCTGGTTGAGCTAGAACCCACCCAATAGAAAAGTTTGATGCATCAATATACACATGGAAAACTACATTCCAATCAGGCACACATAGGATCGGAGCACTTATCAAGGTATTTTTTAATAACTCATAAGCATGATCACACTCCGCAATCCAGTGGAACTCAATAAGAAGCTTGTACAATGGGCGAGCTATCTCGACAAAGTTTAAAATAAACCTCCGGTGATAGCAAACAGAAGGACTTGATCCCAATCCTGGTGTAAGGGGTTGATGACAGCGGAAATCACTTGCTTAATCGTGCAATTTAGTCGCTCTATTAGACCATTTGTCTGAGGATGATATGGGGTGGTAAACAATTGCTGTATTCCCAGACTTTGGGAAAGGACCTACAACACCTCACCTTTAAATTGTGTTCTTTGGTCTAGCAGCAATTGTTGAGGGCAGCCATGACTAAAAATTATCTTTTGTAGAAGGAATTGGCGACTAAGGATGCAATTGCATCAGGGGGAGCTATGACCTTGCACCATCGTGTAAGGTATTCGGTGAGGATGAGGATATAGCGGTTGCATGCCATAGATGTGGGGAAACATCCCATTAAATCCCAACCCACTAGCTCAAATGCTTGATCCACTAAAATGGGGGACAAATGACCTAGATTGCGTGGTATTCTAAAATGGACTGGCCCAACTTTGGCCAGTAGTAGTGCTGGTATATTTTCTGCAAAACCTTATGAAAATCCAAGTGACCATAGAGTGGATGGGCATGGTAGAACTGTAGATACCCTTCTCGAAGCGCTTTTGGAACATAAATCCGGGGTTGCTGATTTTGCATGACAAAATATAATACATGGTTTATAACTATATACGTGCATTGCTGTTCAGTTGACTGTGGGGATTGAATCTAATGAATGATTTGCTTGATTTTGGGATCTTGTTGTTGGAATAGTGCCATCTGATCCAAGTGGACATGCAACGCCATAGGGGGAGGGATGAATTGAATGGCTTGGTGCTCAGCTCTGGATAGGCCATCTGCAATGGAGTTGGTGCTCCCTTTGCAATAGCTGATAGTGAAATTATATTCCTGTAGAGCGAGTGCCCATCGTAACAAACGACCTAAGGGATGGTGTTTTTGCAAAAGTGGAATGAGGGGCTGATGATCAGTTCCACCAATACCTGTCTACCATGCAAGTAAGGAATAAATTTGTGAAAAGCCAAGACTATGGCCAACAATTCCTTCTCTATGGTAGAGTAGTTGACTTCAGATTTTGAGAGTGCCCGGCTAATAAAAGAAATCGGCTGCCATCGCATAAGGTCGTCTTGTTGGAGTAAAATTGCCCCTAAACCCTGATTAGATGCATTGGTTTGGAGTTTGAAAGGCTTGGTAAAATCCAGGTGGGCAAGTAAAGATGCATCTCTGATCACTTGTTTGAGTTAGTTAAAACTCTTTTGGCACGCCACATCTCAAGTGTAAGTATTGCCTTTTTTCAGGAGTTGCATGAGTGGGTATGTGATGGATGCTAAGTTCGGGACAAACCGAAGAGAGAAATTTGCCATTCCTAGAAAGCTCTGGAGTGTCTTCACTGAGGTTGGGGGAGGATACTCCTGGATAGCTATGACCTTAGAAGGATCGATCTGTATCCCTTCTATTGAAATGACAAAGCCTAAAAACTTAAGTTTAGTCGTGCCCCATTTACATTTCTTGAGTTGCAACTGTAAGTTGTAATCTTTTACCCTTTCAAGGACCTCTCTTAAGGCTTGCAAATGTTGTTCCCAAGTCTGTGTATGAATGAGAATGTCATCTAAATATACTAGGAGAACACCTTGAAGGATTAGGTCCTGAAAGATTGTATTTGCGGCTCATTGAAAAGTGCTACCTACATCTAATAACCCGAAATGCATACGGGTAAACTTGAATAACCAAGAGGCATATGGAACACGGTCTTGTGGGCATCATCTGGATTCAAAGGTATCTGCCAATAGCCAGACGCTAGATCTAAGAGGTGAAATATTTAGATTTACCAAAATGATCCAAGAGATCATCTATCCAAGGTAATGGGTAAAGATCATGCACTGTAATTTTTTTGAGAGACCAAAAATCTATGCAAAATCGGTAGCTACTATCCTCCTTCCGAACTAGATGGGGCTCAGACACCCAATACTACAAGAGGGTTGGATAACCCCCTTCTTGAGCATGTCATGAATGGCCTGATTTATTCTCTGCTGCTTCAAAGGAGATCTTCGATGAGAAGCCATTCGGACTGGGGGAGTGTCTCCCGTGTTTATGGAGTGATGAGTGGGAAGGTTGATCTAAGAAGTGTGAGCACTTTCATGGAATAATTTGGGGAATCGATGCAACATCGATTGAATGTCATGCAAATGTGTATGTTGGTCAACACTTGTGTATTCTATTTGAACGAAATTGGGGCCTCTATGAGAACATGTCATTGGAATCGGAATGGTGCATGGTAAAACAAGCTGATGTGTATCAATTGCAGCCTAGCACGGGTCTTTACAAACCAATCACAACCTAAAGCTAAAGGAAACAGTTGCCTTGGAAAAACCTAAAAAGCATGACTGAATTGTTTATGAGCTACATAGAATGTGCATTGATAGACCTGACTGTTATCTCCAAATAAAACTGTGATGGGAGGTGCTGTGCAAGTGGGAAGTCCTAATTGGTGAACCAAATCTGCGCTAATAAAAGAAATGGTGTTGCTTGAATCTAATAGTGCCTCATGAGATGTGTTATAGAGCTGAACTAACATTGAACACACCATGCGTCCGAAAGATGTGGTTGCTTGAATCTGCAGGCAATGCTCCTCCACCATCCTCCCACTCATATGTTTTTCGGCAGTTTTGTCAAAGTTGCGGCATCAACAAGCTGAACCTGAGCATTTTGATATTGTTGTGTAGCCCGCAACCACCTACAGTGTCTGCGGGACATGCCCATACATGTTGTAGTACTAACATTTGGTTCTTCCTTGATAGTCTCGGTTAGGAAGTGCACGTCAATTTTGGGAGTTGCGAATGGAGAGCTGACCACTAGGCATTTTGAACATCAATGTCCATGGAGACAGCAGGGTTAGAATCCATCACAAGGTGTTGAGGACGTGGCTGTGAAGGTAGCAGAGCTGTAGTATCTGGTTGATTTGAACCTTCTATCCATTGTGCAATGAGGATTGCCGAGTGAAATGATGTGGGCCCTTGATTGCGCACCTGTCGGGATAAATCATGTCGAAGACGAAAAAAGAGTTTCATCTGTTCCGACATCATTGGGTCTACGCGTAAGAGCAACTGGTTGAGCCTTACTGCAAACTGCGCCACTAGTTCCAATCGTTGCTGCTTCAAAGCAGTCAATTGTTGCAATGTTGTTTGTGTGATATTCTCGTGAGCAAATTTTTTTATTAACAAAGCTTTGAGCATACCCCAATTAGATTTAGCTTGGTCAGATTTTTGAATGAACCAGGTTGCGGCCACCCCTTCCAATAGGGTTCGGCTGTCACAAGACGAGCACCACGTGCCAATAGAAAAGAACAGACTGAACAAACTTTTAGCACTTCAATAACAACTGAACTAAAAGAGAGAGACGACACGCGACACGGAGTGGCGAAATTCCACCCCAGAGAGTATTGGCCCCAAACCTTGGTGCCCCTTTTGGTATTTCTTTATATTTCATCAACACATATAAGCCGGTACTCCAGACTTTGCACCTTCTCCAAGAATCATGCCAGAGAATGATCCCTAACCTCATATTTAAAGGCCCTTGGCCTGAAAAGTAGTTACAGTGAAAAGCCTTCAAAACTCAAAAGCTTCGGGTCCAAAAGCAAAGCCAAAAAGCTGCCAACGCAACATTAGGAAAAAATTGGACCCCCTTGGGGCCATGTAAGGATTCCTAATTTTAAGGGATTAAAGCTAATTTTGTAGGGGATGGAGGGAACAAAGACAATAAATAGGGCTACTTTTGTAGCTCTCTCTCTAACTTCTCTCTAGATAGGAGAGGGGGGGAAAGTAGGGAATGAGGGTGGTAAAGTAGGAGGAAGAGGGGGATAAAGTAGGAGAGAGAGGGGAGTAAAAAGAGAGAGAGGATTAAAAGTAGAGAGAAGAACCATTCTCTCTCTACCTATCACCAAACAAAGAGAGTAAGTAGTTATGACAAAATCCACTTTTCAGTTCGTGGATCAATTCACCCCAAAAAATTGAATTTTTTATAAAATCTTCAAAATGGATCTTTTAAGCTTTCAAAAGGTATTTTTTTAGAAGAATCTAACTTTTATAAGCTCCAAATCTAAAATTCCTTGGGTCCCTCCAAGAATAAATAGATAATGCCACATCATCAAAACGTCCATCTAATAAAGCCTTAAAATTGAAAATTTTAAAATTTCCCTCCTTTGAGCTCAAAAATTGGACCTATATATAAAAAAATATATTTTTAAGTCTTTTTATCCCAAAAATTGTCTGTTTATCCTAAAAAGTATATCTTATCAAATTTTTTTCCCATCATAACTTTTCACCATGTCTCTTCGCGACATAACCAATGAATCACCTGCGCCGTCATCTACTAGGTCAACTAATGTCAGTCTGCGTCTACTGATCGAATTTGCTCCCACAAAAAAAAATGACGAGAAAGCATCTCAACCGGCATCCGTACGACGGTTTCGAGGAGAAACCAATGTTGACTTGTGGATTGATGGAGGGTTGTATCCAAAAGATCCGCTCGTGGGCTGTCATCCGACATTCCGTACACTCCCAAGCTTAATCAAATATGTGGGAGAAGGAGAACGTGGTCTTCTTGGGTATTGTAAGAGATTGGACTCCAATCACGCAGGTGCGTGGGCATATTTTCGACAACAATGAACAGATGCCATCACAAAGGAGATCCTAAAAAAGATCTCTAGCCTTGTGTCTGAGGATGATGTCCAGAGAGCTTGTGATGAGGTTGGGATCAGCACAAATGCATACCATGCACTTCATGGATTGATGAAAGATGCATTACGAAAGCAAGGCATCACCAAGAATTTATTTCCTATTCCACATAGGGTCCGACTTGCAAAAAAAGCAAACAATGATCTCGTTCGGGAATCCCTTGGCAAATACAAACACATTGAAGGATCCATGGTGTACTCTTCCACGAGTGCCAAGTCACGTGGTAATATAAAGGGAGGCAATACTATTCCTAATGGGGCAAAGTCTTTTAGTTATCATCAATTCAACAATATTTTTGTTGACTTGAAACGACTACAACAAGCTATGGTTAAATTTTATGCTTTGTCTCCACAAGGTAATACAAATTGTAATGTCATTTTTTATTTGTATTGAATATCATTTAGTATAACAATTCAATTTCTGTGTTGTTTCAGTACTTGGAGAGAAGCTCATATTTATTCTTAAGCTAGATGAATGTCAAATTGTCAAAGACGGAGATTGGAACGTATGAGTGTGACACTCATGAATGAGGCAATGTTTTTTGCAAAAGTCGATGCTATCAGTGATCATTCTCAGAAACCATCATTTACTGTACAATCGGAAAAAGAAATATGGTGGTTAGGAGCTTTTGAAGTTCCGAAAGAGACTCATGAGGTGTTGGCATGGGTCTTCTCTATGATCCCGTGGATCATAGAGGTTATTAAGGCACAACTAGAGGGAGAAAAGCTATAAGTAGATAGAGTAGGTACATTTGATGTTGAGTGGCACTTAGGAGGTGATCTAAAAACAATCAAATGTATACTTGGGTGTAAACAAGGTGATTCATCACTTCTTCCTTGTCCATATTGTGTACGAGGATACAAGGAGAGTACTCGTGGCTCCACGTCTTCAAAGAAAAATGTCAAGGGAAGTCAGGCAACAGGGTCAATGGATGATGATGCATGGGATTGGGTGTACTCGGTGTTGAAGTGTCCTATCATGGAGGTCCCCAATCGGTCGACAAAAGATAAAACATGGCATCCCATTATCAATTTTCCACTTACAAATGTACACTTTTGCACTTTGCATGCCTTTATGCGTATATTTGATCGCTTGTTAAAGCTTCACAGAGAGTACGCTTTCACAATGAAACCACTTTCCAGATCCGTGGAATCCATTGGAATAGTTGAAACAATTCTAAATTCGATTGGATGTCATGGTGGCAATGTTTCTATCATCAATGAGGTGGAAAATATGCATGAAGTGCCACAAAAAGTATCTATGAATGGTGTGAAAGCACGTAGGTTTTTCAAGAAACCAGAGATGTGAAAGGAGAGGGGTGAAGAGGATGCTCCATGGGAGCTATGGAAAGCGCTTTGCAAGTGTACGACCGATCAAGATTCAAATCTCGTGCTTGTAAATCTGTGTAGGTAAGTGTGGCACCACTTGGAGTTAGTGCTTCAAATCATGTGGAAACCCCAAACCACGAGCGAGCAACAAAATTTGTTCAAAGATCACATTTCAAATTTCACTAAAGCATTTGTGCAAGCGTGGGGAGAGAGCAATATCACACACTACATGGTAAGTTACTTTGTTCAGTTCAAATTTTGATGCTATACATAAATATTTATTTGATTTATCTTGATGCAACATATTTTGTATGCGCATGGAGCATTCTTTATGTCAAAATATGGTTCATTAGACATGTGGAGCACTCAAGGAATGGAAAAATCACATTATCAAACCAAAGGTGTTTACTTAAAAATACACGTCACGATGGTGGAACTACGAGATCCAACTACATGAAGGAGATGTTTGATTGGTTCTTTCATTTTTCTTTGGGGAGATGTCATGCCATAGAGCGAGCGCGAAAGTCAAGTCTTGCCAAGGAGGTTAGGAGACAATCTCAACTTACTACTAAAGAGAAATGGAGAAACTCCACGGGACCCCTTAATCATGCTAGGTGGCGTGAAAATCGCCATAGAGTGGGCAAACGTTGGTTACCCAACATCTAAAACAAATGATGCTATGCAATGTAATGTTTATGTTTGTAGATGTCTTTGTTGAGTTGCATATAATACTTCTCCATTTATCCATTTTTTGTTTTTTATATTTTGATGATATTAAGAGTTTTTTTAAGTGGCCTGGTCAAGTGTGAAGAGACCTTTTTAAAAAAAAAATAGAGGGCTTTTAGAGAAGAGGGAGTCTCATTTTCAATATTGCCCCTTCCTACAACATGGCACGCACAAAGCAAACAGCAAGGAAAGATCAACCTTTTTTTGCTCACCCTCACTCAACTGTCCAAGGTGCTCAAAAACCACCTTGGATACACGAACAAGAGCTCTTAGAAGAGATGGAGAGAGAATGGTCAGGTGAAGAGCAACAAGATGGACAACCTTCACGCAAGAAGAAACGGGTAGTGACATCACACATAGAAACCGAAACGGACAACGAAGCACAAAGCCCATCATGGAGCGGACAGGAGATCCCAAGCAACCATCGAGTTCCGGCTGGGAAGACATTGCCACATGGCTTCGACGCTCTGTCGTCAAATCAGCCTAGAGGTGATCATGGGTTACTAAATGAAGAGGATTTTGAGGATGTAGCAGACGAGCCAGTTGGAGTGCAGGGTGGAGTTGAAGAGCTAGTCGGAGCACATGGTGGCCTTGAAGATGCGCAAGCTCCTCCTCGCAAGACCTCTCGTAAAAAGAAAAAGTTTTTCAAGGTTCACCCTCACACGGCCCATGTCCCACATCCTACCATCCCTCAACAACGGGCTCCTGCTGTGAAGCGACGCATTCCAAAGGCATTGCAAGAGATTCGTCACTATCAAAAAACTTCAGACCTTCTCATCCGCAAGGCACCATTCGCACGTTTGGTAAAAGAGATCATGCAAAGTTATCGAATGGCATTTCGAGTTCAAGGTATCGCCGTAGAAGCTCTGCAAGAAGCGGCAGAATATCATCTAATTTCTATTTTTGAAGACACCAACTTGTGTGCTATTCATGCAAAACGGGTGACAATAATGCCCAAGGATTTAGCTCTTGCACGTCGAATCAGAGGAGAAAGAGATTGAATTTGATTTTTATGCAATTTTGCCAATGTAAAGATATCTTTTTGAAATATGACGAGTCGTGGCTTTTTCAAATATAACGAGTCGTGTACATTTGTGTTTTAAGTGATATAAGTAAAACTAAGGAGAGAGAGAGAGAGAGAGAGAGAGAGAGAGATGTGGATAGAAGAGTTGTCAACCAAGTGTGGTTGATTGAATAACCAAAAAAGGCATTGTATTCTTATAATATTAATCTAAAAAAGGTTCAAAAAGGCTGTCTAGAGGCCTGCCGCAGAGGCGCGCGAGAAGGCAGAAGTAGAAGTTACTTTCGCTTTCTCGCGCGCCTCTGCGGCAGGCCTCTAGACAGCCTTTTTAAACCTTTTTTAGGCTAAAATTATAAGAATTTTATGATATTATGCTTTTTTTAATGTTTTCTATATAAAAAAAACTCTATATTTTGATTCAGAGAATTGCACAATCGTATCACAAGATAGAACCAATCATGTACTGTCTATCGTACCATAAAATCAATACAGAAGTTGGAAAGTACCAGTTAAAATCAATTCCCATTCGAATTTTGAAATAACAAAGTACAAAGATGTGATATATCTCATTACATATTTGTCAATTACAAGATTTATGCAGCTATTGAGTGCTTGAGCCATCTAAGATATGGCGAGCAATTTTTTCTCGACGCTCTTGGGCGCAGGGAAGCTGTTTGTGCAACACATCCCAAGCAATTTGTTCCACATTGCTTATACCTACAGCTTGGCTTAAGGCCACATTACAAAGCACATGTCCACGAATGTGTGTCGCAAATGCAGCACTGGCTAGAGATTTATTTACAAGATATATAACTTGGGAGGCTTGAGATATGGTTGACAGGCATAGGATGCGGCTCATTTCTTTCATCATTGACACCCAAAATTGACCACAAGGAGTGTACTCCTTGTGGATTATCTCAAAGCCGTCCTGCGGGAGCTTGCCAAGGTAATGCGCAAGAGACGACTGCCATCCAAAAGCTTGGCACCTACCATCTCCTCCCCGACCTGCATGCTCATCCAGCTCCACAACATTCTACAAAGAAATCAATAGGTAAATAAGATTTCAGAATGCAACAATGAAAATTAACGTAATCACAAAACAAAAATTAATTAATACCTCTTGTTTTTCGTCGTCCTCATCGTTTATGCCTTTGCTGTCAAGAGAAATAGATGAATTGGGAGCCATAGCGACACTCTCAAGTTCATCTATATGAACAGACATAGGAGTGCATTGGGCTTCAAGCAATGCGCGTGTAGCTACAAACTCATCCTCCGACACAGATGAGTGTGGTGCATCTGTCACCACCACCATTTCCAACTCCACTATATCTACTACACACTCTCCAAGGGGAAGGAGGCTTCGATCCAAAGGATCGGAAGAGGGGTCAATGGCAGAGGACTCTACAGTGGCACAGAGGATGGATAGACACTCATCCATGCGGATGTCAAAAGTCTTTTCAAGATCATGTAAAAACAAATATTCCTCCCCATTTATCACAATTGGGGAGAGGTGTTCAAAAAAAACCTCCGGAGTTAATGTCTCCTTCGGCGCATCTGCAGCGGGCTTAAAGCATGCTTCTGCACCCTCATCACCCATGGATTTGGTGGCATCCATGACACCTCCTGGGTAGGTTAGGGCAAGAATATTGCCCTCTTTGCTTGCATCCCAAGGCGATGTAATGGGCTCCTTTGTGTCCTTGACGACACCCCTAAGGCGCAGATCTTTCAGGCTCCTCCGCAAGAAGAAACACAAAAGTCGCCAAGCAACTTAGGAACTGGGTGCCAACCTTCTTCTTTTTAAAACGTGAATCTTCAATGTACTGACCTGCCTCACCCGCAATTACACAAAATCGCTGAAGTCGTTGGGTGAAAGGCCGATTGCCTTTGTGTATGTGGTGAAGCAAATCGCATGGAATCCACAATTCCCCTTGTCCGACAATTGGTACAGCATACTTGTTGATGTAAAATTCAAAAAATTCCAAGATAGGCTGAAAAAGATTGGCTATTTAGGTGAATAGTTGCGTTCACATCAGGGAATTGGGTGAAGAAATTGTGAAGATCGTCATGATCTTGCCACTCGGTTGTTTGTAAAAACGCTTGGAAGCGTTGTAACGCCGTGGCTTCGAGAGGGGTGGAGGAGGATGCCATAATGCTAGCTCTTAAGGTAGGAATGCAAAGAGTGCTGGAGCTCAAATGAGAGTGTGAACAGGCAAAGAGTGTGAAAATGGTAGATTTTAGGAGGCTTTATATAGCACGCGTCCCCCCCCCCCCCCCAAAATAATAATAATAATAATAATAACAATAATTAAAATATTAAACAATTTTCATAAAGTAACACAAATAACAAGAAGTTATAAAAAACTTACAAACTAAATTACAATCATTGAACTCTAAAAACACATCACTATGACTTTAAGATAATGTGCATTGCCAAAATTTGATACAACCATCTGCTTGAACTTACAATTGTGATATTATAATAAATTTAAGTACAAAACATAACTACTCTAATGATAAAATCAAATTCTCTTCCGTCGTCCACACCTTTTCAATTTGAATCGTGCTCTCCATGCGGCTACCAATCTAGCAAAAAAGAAAGAAATAGCATACCCAACTTAGAGCAGGGAATAATCAAAAGAACATAAATATAACATAATTAAGAGAGAAAATTCATTCACCTTACGTCGTCCGATGCAAAATTTTGTATCTTCTCCATGCTCTAAATCCATTATCACTAAGTGCTCCCGCATATTGGCCAATGTACAATGCTTGTTCACTTGGACGGTTTCAATGGCACCACTCGACAATTTGATTGCAATATCAAATAACTCAATTGTAGCATCGGTGGATTGCAATGGAATCCATTCACCAAGCTTGCACATCCATCTTTCATAGAAGTACCGCACGTAAAGGGTGGAGCGCACCTTGATGAAACGGATAGCAATGCCGAAACTTCCAACCTAACACCGAAAGCGATCTCCGTTGTGAATTCCTTCAAGATACCCCCACTTCTCGCCAAGGATGGCTTCCAATGTATCGTATTGTAGATCTTTGCAAACATACATAGTATTTGTATGATGGAAAGGCAAAGATCCAAAGATACTAGCGAAGACATGAGTAGGACAACACAATCCAAGCCCAACGGAACGCGAGGCTTTTTCAAATTTTAATGATGCTCTCACATTAGCTATAATCTTGGCTTTCAAAGACATTACAGTGAATGCATCTGGCTTTGGCCACTCCATGCTACGCAAGGTTGTAGCCTCCAAAGGTTGTAGCTCTCCGTAGCCTTCCTCATCTGTAGGTACAATGTACTTGTGGGTGTAGAAGAACACCCTTTTTCGTGCAAGGTTTGATGAAGTTGTGTTGGAGAAGAGAATATCCCCAAGACTTGCATGCATGGCCGTAAATGTGCCTGAAAGGCACGAGAGTGGTTGCTCCTCCACAAGGCTAGAAGGGAAAACATCTATATAGAAACAAAACAGTCCGTGAGATGTAAAAAGTCCATTTTTTTGTTACCACCAAAACCATTGAAGTGCAAGGGACATACAATTACAAGGAAAATCCCTTGGGTTGGTGATCCCTCGTAGACGCATGTGTCCAAACATGAAAACATGTTGAACGATTGCCACCGTACCCTTGTCTCTTACTTGCTTGAAGCCTATTAGTCTTCCCTTCCAATGGAGATCAAGGTTTGTTCTTTCACGAACACGATGGAGACCGATTGCGGAAGGTTGCATGTAGACCCACACACCTTCTTGAAAAACCTGAGGTTCCCATTGCAGCTCCTCATTCTTCAAGTTGTGGAGAACCATACTTTGAATGATGGGTTTCGGGCGTCTATTTTGACCATTGTTTGCCATGGATGCTTAAGTGGGAGCTTGAAATTGCAATGGAGAGCTTGGGGAAGGAGGAGGGAGACAAAGTTTAGGGAGAGAGTGGGAGCTTACAGTTGCAATGGAGAGCTTGAGGAAGGAGGAGGGAGACAGAGTTTAGAGAGAGAGTGGGAGCTTAAAGTTGCAATGGAGAGCTTGAGGAAGGAGGAGGGAGACAGTTTAGAGAGAGAGTGGGAGCTTAAAGTTGCAATGGAGAGCTTGAAGAAGGAGGAAGGTGTAAGAGTTTAGAGAGAGAGTGAGAGCTTTGTGTTATGGAAAGGGGCTATGGAGGAAGGGAGTCTTGGAAAAAAGGTTCTAGAGTGAGAAAATGACTTTTTGATCATAGGGTAGATCTCGCAACACTATCCTCAAGTAAGGTCACTAGAGGATGAGATCCAATGGCAAATAGAAGAGTGGCAAGAGGGAACCCCTGTTTGATAGATCTCTTGACCCTAAATGCTCCCACAATTCTCTCATTAAATAGCAGCTATGATTGGCTACTAGCACCAAAGTTATTCACCAATGTACACATACGAGGCCCAAAGCCTAAAAATTTCATGACATCTTCAATAAATGACCATGTGATCCTATCATAGGCTTTTGTCTTAATCCAACTGGGGTAATATACACTCCTGCTTAGTGCACGCAGCATGCTCTATGCCCACCATTGCAGCCATAATGGTATCATAAATTGATCTTATGGAAGAATGAAAACATTATCACATAGAGCACAATACATAGTAGGTGTAGAAGGAAGTCTGCTTACTGAAGAAACCAATAGAAAGACAATGGACAAAGGCAAAGGAACAGCCTTAGTTGTCAGGGGAAGGACCAAAGAAAAGTACAAAGGTGGAAAGAGGAATCAGTCTCGTAGCAAGTCCCGCAGTGCTAAAGGCAAGAGTGACATAGAATGCTACCATTGTGGCAAGAAGGGTCACATGAAAAGAGACTGCAGAGAATGGAAAGCAGAAAAAGGCAAAGAGAAAGCTGAAGACCATGGTGAGAAGAACAAGTCCTCAGTGAAGATTCAAGAAATAAAGGTGACAAACACTGTTGCAGAGGATGACAGTCTAGTGTCAGGAGACATCTACTTCTTGAAGAATACAATGGACTCAGCTCTTCTTACAGCATCTGATGGAAATGCACTGAGTGACTGGATTATAGACTCAGGGGCATCACTTCATGTGTCTCCAAACAAGGAGTGGTTTACTTCTTATGTGACCACTAAAGATCATGTTCGACTAGGCAATGGGCAGACATGTGAGATCTTAGGTGTTGGAGATGTTCAATTGAAGTTTCAGAATGGCTCTTCTTTCACGCTGAAGAATGTGAGACATGTTCCCTCAATTACAAAGACCATGATCAGCACAGGTTTACTTGATGATGCTGGCTACGTCATCATTTTTGGACAGAACATGTGGAAGATATCCAAGGGTTCTATGACAATAGCACATGGAGGACTTTACATGATTTATGTATCAAATGTCTCTAAAAATGTAATCAATGTAACCGAGCAGCCGAACGTTTCTTTGTGGCATAGCCGGTTAGGACATATGTCCAAGAAGGGAATGGAAATCTTGTCTCTTTCTGGTTATTTGCTTGGCTTTTCATTTATAGATGACATTTATAGATGACTACTCGAGGAAAGTATGGGTTTACTTTCTCAAGCACAAGGATGAAGCGTTTAGTGTTTTCAAAACGTTTGTGACACTTGTGGACAATCAGAGTGGCAAGAAGCTTAAATGCTTACGCACTGACAATGGTGGAGAGTATGTTTCAAAGGCCTTTCAGGACTTTTGTGAGTGAAAAGGTATAAATCGTGAACTTACTACTCCTTACAATCCTCCTCAAAATGGTGTTGCTAAGAGGATGAATAGGACCATACAAGAGAAGGTCAGAAGTATGTTGTCTAATGCACAGCTGCCAAATGGGTTTTGGGCTGAAGCTGTATCAACAGCTGTTCATCTTGTAAATAGATCTCCTAGCAAGGTTTTCCAGAAGGATTCAGTGCCAGAGACGGTATGGTCAGGCAAAATGCCCTCATACAAGCATCTCAGAGTCTTTGGCTGTGAGGCATATACTCATGTTCCAAAGGAATTTAGGAACAAACTTGAGCCAAAGAGTAGAAAGTGCATCTTTCTAGGCTATGGTAACTCTGGTGGGATGGGGTACAGACTTTGGGATCCCGAATCCAGAAAGGTTGTCCACAGCAATGATGTTCACTTTAATGAATCCAAATATCATTCTAAACCAGAGAGGGTTGAGGAGATTAGAAGAGTTGTCTTCCAAGAAGATGGACCTGCACGTGCAAGACAAAATGTCAGGGCTCAAGAGGAGTAAGGACAGGATAGAGTGGAACCACAGGTTGTGGTTGAGCCTGAGCCACCTATTGTGCGTAGATCTGGACGTGTCACGTGACCTCCTGATAGGTTTGTTCCATCTATGAACTATGTCATGTTGACTGATTGCAATGAGCCTTCATGTTACAAGGAAGCAGTGCAAATGAAGGACTCCGGGAATTGGAAATTGGCCATGGAGTCAGAGATGACAGCTCTGCATAAAAACAAGACATGGAAGCTAGTTAAATTACCACAGGGCAAAAAGGCTCTACCTTGTAAATGGGTTTACAGGTATAAGATCACCGCTCATGATAGTCAGCCAAAGTGCAAAGCAAGGCTTGTTGCCAAGGGCTTTAAGCAAGAACAAGGCATTGACTTTGATGAAGTCTTCTCTCCGGTGGTCAAGATGACTACATTGAGATGCTTTCTTGCATTGGTTGCCATATTAGATTTGGTGTTGCACCAAATGGATGTCAAGACAGCGTTCTTGCATGGTGATTTAGATGTGGAAATTTACATGCAACAGCCAGAAGGGTTTGTTGAGAAAGGCAAGGAAGATTGGGTATGCCAGTTGTTAAAGAGTCTTTATGGCTTAAAACAATCACCGAGGGCATGGTACCATAAATTCCACAAGTTTATGCTTTCTCAAGGCTACAAATGTAGTGAGTTCGATCACTGTCTATATACAAAGAAGGCTAAGGATGGCAGTTGGCTGATCCTTATTTTGTATGTGGATGACATGTTGATTGCTGGCAAGCACTTGGAAGAAATTTCAGCTTTGAAGTCAAAGATGGCAAAATCGTTTGACATGAAAGGCATGGGTGAGGCAAGTCATATACTTTGTATGCGCATTGAGAGAGACAGATCAAAGAAGTTGATTTGGTTATCTTAAACAGAGTATATTGACAAGGTTTTGCAACGTTTCAATATGGAGAAGGGAAAGGCATTGAGTGTTCCATTGGCACCATATGTGAAACTTAGCAAACAAGATTGTCCTGTGTCTGAGGAAGAACAGGCTGAAATGGATAAGATTCCATATGTGTCTGCAGTGGATAGTTTGATGTATGCAATGATTGCTACTCGCCCAGACATTGCATTTGCAGTGGGAGTAGTAAGTCGATACATGTCAAACCCAGGCAAGAAACATTGGGAGGCAGTGAAAGGAATATTGAGATACCTGAAAGCTACAAAGAGTATGCGTATATGCTATGGGAGTCAGGAGCTAAGTGTAAAGGGTTTTACAGACTCAGATTATGAAGGTGACTTAGACAACCGAAGGTCTACGTCAGGGTATGTCTTTACATTGGCTGGTGGAGCAGTATCATGGCGTTCTAGATTACAAGATTGTGTTACTCAATCTACTACAGAGGCTGAATATGTTGCAGCATCAGAGGCATGCAAAGAATCAATTTGGCTTAATCGACTAGTAACATATTTGGGAATCAAAGAAGAGATGCCTGTGTTATATTGTGATAGTCAAAGTGATATACAATTGGCTCGCAATCCAGTTTATCACTCAAAGACAAAGCATGTGGATGTGAAGTATCATTTCATCAGGGAAATGCTCGAGGATAAGCAACTTCAGCTTGTCAAAGTTCACACCACAGAAAATCCTCCTGATCTACTTACAAAAGGACTTCCCTCAGAGAGCTTTGCGCATTTTCGCAAGCAGTTAGGTGTAGGGTAGTACATCACTTCTCTACATCTCTTGTATATTAGCTTGTATAGTAGCTTCTCTCACACTTAAAGTACCACATTGGACTTTAAGTGGGAGGTTGTTGGGGTATAAAGCCCAATGTGGTCGCCCAGGTAAGTGTGCGGGCCGCCAGTTATGTACACATATTTTTTTTTTAAAACCTAATAAGAACTCACTATGCTCTACACATTACAGTAGAGCGAGTTCACCATATCGCCGTGCTCTTCTTCTCGCACTCTCTCTCGCGTCGCACTTTCGCTTGTACTCCTTCATGTATCTCTCAAGGGGGGTTTAAGTCCTAAAGGGGACTAAAATAGAAAATAAGGGGGAAATAGAGGGTAAGGAGGTTTATCAAGCAAAACACGAAGGGTGGTGTTGCTAAGAAAAGACGATGTTGGGTTTCAAAAGAGTATCTAATCCAAGACTGGGAGTGTAATGTACAGGACCGGGTGTAAGGTGTACACCGGGGGGAATATGGGGGGGGAGGGGGGGGGGGGGGGGGGGGGGGTGTGAGGGCTTGAGGAGCAAGGGAGAGTATTTAAATTCATAAAAAGGTGTTACAAGAGTACCATTCAACTGGACAAAAATTTAGAATGTAAGCTCCAAAGAAGAATGGGGATTTTTTAGGATAGGAGGGTCTTCATCGTCGGTGAGGTTTATATGGGCGGGAAAAGAAGGAGGGGCTTTGAGAATCAACCTGCAAAATAAGCAACAGTGGCTAGGGAGGGAATAAAGATTAATTTTTAAAACAAAACTTGGTTTGAATCTTTTTTTGGATTTGGTTAGAAGAGTGCCTTTAAAAAAAATTGGTTTGAATCTTGTTTTTGGATTTGGTTAGAAGAGTGCCTTTAAAAAAAATTGGTTTGAATCTTGTTTTTGGATTTGGTTAGAAAAGTGCCTAAGTTATGGCCATTGGTCCAACATAGGATAGGTTTGCCAAGATGAGAAAGGGTGGGAGAGAGATTGCAGGCTGTATGGATAGGTTTGCCTATTGTAAGGGTAGGATGAAGTCTTCGAGTTTCTGGTGCAAAAGGGAGTTTGAGGATGTTAGGGAGAGGATTTTTTGAAGAAGGGGTTTTGGTTAAGAGAGAGGTACGTTCATTATAAGTGATCAATCCAAATATTAGAAGAAGGAAGCTTCTTGGGTAGCCTTTGCGAATGAGTCTTAGGAAGAAGAGGTTTCTCAAACTAGCAAATTCGTCGGGATTATTTTCCCTGATGATATAGCGCCTGAGTTCTGTTTTGATAAAGGATACTTTTTGGTGGAGCGGGTGCCAAGAGATCCAAGGTATATATTGGTATGAGTTGAGAGGCTTTTGGTAACAATTGGAATCAAGGATACCATAAGAGTTGAAAGCATGTCCCTTGTAGAAGTGGATATTTAGGATGGTAGCTTCAAAGGAGGAGATGATGGGTGAGATCACTATATGTTTTTGTAAATGGAAGGCGTAAGAAACGAGGGCTTTGGTAAGTGATTTGCGACTACCTTTCCAGACCCCGAAGGCATCATCTATGAATCTTTTATAATATGCTAGGTTCGGGCCGAGGATAAGAAGGGATTGGTTTTCTAGGTGGCAGAGAAAGATTCAAGCATAACTACTGCAAAATTAGATCCCATTGCGGTGCCTTTAATTTGCTGCCACACTTTATCTTTGAAGCAGAGATAATGGTGTGAAAGAATAAGGGTGGCAAGTGAGATGATGAACTCTGTTTTTGGGTTGTCGAAGAAGTTAGTGATGGTATTTCTGAGGGCTATGAGTCCCTCAGTCATAGGTATGCTAGGGTAAAGGGAGGTTACATCGAAGGTAAAAAGGAGACAATGGGGGGGGGGAAGTTTGGGAGTGGAGATCGGTGATAAGGGATAGTGAGTCTTTAAGGTGTTGCTTTTGTGAAAGGAGGATAGGATAAAGTTGGAAGTGTAGCCATTTGGAAGCATTTTCAAACACGTATCCACGATAAGAGCAAATAGGGCGGGCTACAAGTATGGGTTTGTGTAGCTTAGGGAGAAATTGGATAGGACAGGGCTTGAAGGGTTTAAGGAGTGGTGTGAGGATAAAGGTGGCTTCAACTGGGGTTAGAAGAGTGTATTTGAGGGTGATGGAGTGGAGTAAGGAGGCGAGGTAGTTTAGTGAAGGTGGGGTGAGGGGTGTGTATGTGGATGTATCATTGAGTTGCCTATAGGCTTCTTGTTCGTACCATTCCCGTGATAGGATGGTAATGCCAAGATTTTTATCCGCCAGTTTGATGACTATTGTGTCATCCATTGAAAGAGTTTTAAGGGCACAAAAGCTCAGAAGAATTGGAGTAATCCAACAAGAGGCATTGCTTAAAGAAGTGAGAAGTTTGCTACAAGAAGGTTTCATCTACCCTGTCGAAGACTCAGAATGGGTCTCCCCAGTAGTAGTCACACCAAAAAAAAATGGTAAGTGGAGAGTCTGTGTGGATTATAAACCTCTCAATGCAGCCACGAAGAGAGAACACTTTCCCCTCCCATTCCAGGATGAAATACTCAATGAAGTGGCAGGTCACGAATGCTACACAGTATGCGATGGCTACTCAGGATACTTCCAGATTAGCATTGCGGAGGAGGATCAGAACAAGACAACCTTCATCACACCTTGGGGATGTTTTTCCTCCAGAGTGATGCCGTTTGGCCTCACTAACGCCCCAGCCACGTTTCAGCGCTATGTGACTTTTGTTTTCCAACCCTACTTTGGAACATCAATACGGGTTTTCATAGATGATTTTTGCATCTATAGCTCGCGAGCCCTTCATTTAAGCAAAGTCTATGATGGCTTAACCAGGCTGCAAACCTTGGGTGGCCAAATCAACGTGGACAAGTGTCACATTGGTGAGAGCAAAGTCACTCTCCTTGGTCATGTAATTTAAGCAAAAGGAATCGAGGCTGACCCTAGCAAAATTCAGGCTCTGGTATCTTTATCATCACCCACCACCGCCAAGCAGCTGGTTTCTTTCCTCCAGAAGGTAAGATACTTAAGCAGGTTCATTCACCTGCTATCTCAAGTGGTCCTTTCCCTACAAAAACTCACCTAGAGGGATGTTTTCTCATGGAGTGAAGAGAATGAGCAGCAGTTTACTGAGGTGAAGCAAGTCCTAGCTAAGCTTCCCACTATTTCACCTCCTCAGTGGGACGAGCCATTTTATGTGAACCCTAGTGTGGGAAATGATACACTGGGAGCAGTGCTAATGCAAAAGGATCCCAAAACTTCTTTCATGTGCCCTATTTACTTCTCTAGTGGAGTCATGACCCCATCAAAAAAAGGATTCATCGAAGTAGAACACATGGTTCTGGCACTAATGTTTGCTACCACAAAGTTACGCTCATATCTCCTGCCTAGACCATTTATAATCTTGACAATGGAAGAGGTTTTCCCATATGTAATGCGACACATGGATGTCTCATCTAGGATCTCAAAGTGGTTAGTTAGACTACAAGAGTTCGACTACACCATGCAAGTAGAAAACTCCACCAGGGCTAGTTTAGCGGGAATTCTCACTCATCGCCATTATGAGAAGAAGCTAAAGGTCAACACAGAAGCAAAGGAAGGAACACCAGCGAAAGAAAGTCCTAAACTAGAGAGAGCTCACTCTCTTTTCTTTGACGGAGCATACAAGAGAACAATGGATGAGTCTGCAGCAGGCATGGTCATTTTCAATGAGCAGCAAGAAAGAGTATTCTCCATGGGGCAGTTATTACACTCCCACTCCAACAATGAAGCAGAATATGCAGCCCTAATCCTTGGGTTGGAACAATGTATTTCACAAAGAATTCAGCGCTTGAATGTGTTCGGCGACGCTTTGCTTTTGATAAGGCAGATAAATGGCACCTGGGAGTGCAAAAATCAGGTTTTACTTGGTCAACTTCGCCAAGTTAAGGACCTTCTGAAGAAGTTTAAAGCAGTGAAGCTCTTCCATGTCCCCAGAGCAGAAAATCAAGAGGCAGATGCACTAGCTAAAGAAAGAATACAAGACATTCCCATAGGAGCAATCAAATTAAAACTACCCCTCTTCCAAGGTAGTGATGTTATGCCTGATATCATCAGCTTTCTAGATACAGGAGAATCTCCAGCAGGACACACCAAAGGCCAAAAACAATGGCTGGTAAGGAAGGCTACTAGGTACCGCCTTATAGACAACCACTTGTATTGTAAGGGCAAAGATCAAATTCTGAGGCGGGTGCCAACCTCCAGTGAAATCACAGAGGTTATTTCAAGTTGCCATGACGGCGTCTGCGGCGGTCAATTTGCTCTAGATATCACCAGTAGGAAGATTCTACAGGCAGGATACTTTTGGCCCAGTTTGAACAGAGATGTACACCATTGGTGTAAAACATGTAAGGCTTGTCAAGTGGCCAGTGATCGCACGTTAACCTACGAGCCACAAACCCCTATCATTTCATATGGTCCTTTTAAGAAATGGGGAATAGATGCAATCAGTCCCTTACCAAGGGCCCAATCAGGTAAACTGTACATCATAGTGGGTGTAGACTACATGACGTGATGGGCAAAAGCAACGGCCACCACCCGCATTACAGCCCAAGAGGTGGCAAAGTTCATTTTTGAACATATCGTTTGCCATTTTGGCACTCCTCTTGAGATAATATCAGATAGAGGACTAGGATTCAGAGGTGATTTGGTGGGAGAACTGATGAAGAAGTTAGGCATGACACGTCGACATTCCACACCATACTACCCACAATGCAATGGTCTGGTAGAGAAGGTAAATGGAATGATTTGCAAAATCATCACAAAACAGGTGAACAACAACACAGGAGACTGGGATAAACATCTCATGGCAACTCTTTGGGCCTACAGAACAACGTTCCGAATATCAATAGGTTTCACTCCTTTCCATCTAGTTTATGGGAAGGAGGCAATTCTACCCATTGAGGTACAAATAGCCAGCTTACGAGTCTTGGCTAGCCAGACACACCGTCCAACTGTAAACCTCCGAAACCACATCTTGGACCTAGAGAGACTCCAACTGGATAGGGAAGAAGCAATCAATCACTATGCAGCACGGGTAGAACGACACCGACTCACTTTCAATCAAGGGCTTAAAGAGAAAGGACTGGAAAAAGGCATGTTAGTACTGCGATATGACAACATATTTGACACTAGGAAGGATAACAAATTTCAACCCAGATGGGAAGGGCCATTCATCATCAAGAAGCGCTATGAGAACGGCAGCTATAAGCTGATGGAAGTAGATGGGAGAATTCACAAGACTAGGGTCGATGGATGGAGACTGAAAATGTATTTTCTCAGGTTTGACCTAGAATTCATGCTAGACATTCCAGAAGAGGGAGAACCCTCTAACTCTACAGCTGAAGAAGCAGAAGAAAGGCTAGAAGCATGAATGCCTCTAGCCAAAGGGAGAGGGCTAATGATAGCCGACTTTTGGAAATCAAAGATCAAAAAGAAAAAAAACTCATTTCACCCCCTCCCCCCCCCCCCCCCCCACACTCTCAGTACCCCCCACCATAGCTTATTTCCCCCCCCCCCCCCCGCCCTACGGGCATTGGATAAAAACTCTCTCTCTCTCTCTCTCTCTCTCTCTCTCTCTCTCTCTCTCTCTCTCTCTCTCTCTCTCTCTCATTTTTCCCTAATATCTCTCTCTCTCCCAATTTACCCTCCCCGACCAGGCGGAAGCTTGGAAGAAAACTCCCGACCCCTCTCTCGTGCTCCCTCTGTGTGAGCCGCATGGAAACCCCCCACTTCCGCTCTCCGTATTCTTACACTCACCCTTACATTCCCCCTCACATTAACCCCCCCCCCCCCCCCCCCCCCCCTTTGGCCCGCTAATATTCCCTCCCCGACCCCTCCTCCCTCTTCCCCACCTGCTCGCCTCACCCTCCATCGGCCTCATTCCCCTCCCCTCAGCCTCATCCCCCCCCCCCCCCCCCTCTTGGCCCGCGGATATATTCCTTCACTCCACCCATTGACTTATCCCCCCCCTTGTCCTCAAGCTCCCATGCAAGACAATGAACCCTCCCCCCTCTCCCTCTCACCCACACATCTCCCATATCCCACTCCACACCTCACCCCTCCCTCTCCCTCACACACTCTCTCAAGCTCAGCGCGGATACACTCTCTCTCTCTCACCCGAGTGCTCAGGCCACGCAAGCAAGGAAAATTCTCTCTCTCTCTCCCTCTCACGGGCAGCGTCACATAGGACCACCCGCTCGCCACACACACACACACACACACACACACACACACACACACACACACACACACACACACAATCACCCCCCCCCCCTCTCCCCTCTCTCCCATCGGTGATGTGCGCAGCAGTCCGCATATCACACACACACACCCACCCGGGCGCCTCGCGCAGGCAGCAGGCCAATACACACACACACACACTACGCGCACACACCCTACCTACATGCACACACACACACCATACACACACTCTCTACCCCTATTTCCCCCCCATCCACCTTGCGCAAAAACAGGCCGCCGGCCATCCGCCACCAACAAGAAGAAAAAAAAAAAAACAAAAAAAACTATATATATATTATATATATAAAGCACCCCTTCCCACGCACGTTTTCACACACACATACCTATACAAAACACACACACCCACCCTCATGCACGAATACATACACACACACACACGCATATACGCACCGCACCACAGATACAACGAAGAAAAATGACTACGACATGAACAAACAAAAGAAGAAGGACCCAAAGCACGCGCCGCCAACAACAAAAAGAGAAAATAAGCCGAAGGCATGCCCCGGCCGACTCCAAAAAGAAGTACGCTCGACACCGACGCACCAGCAGCACGCCATTCACCGGCAACACGCAACCACGATGCCATCCCAGTAATTTATAGGTTATTTTCATCATTATCTTCAGTTTTCACCCGAGCCATTGTAAATTTACATTTTTTTGTAAATATCCTCTCTCTAGGTGATGGTCACAAAGGCCCACCTAGAGATTCCCATCTTTAAATAACCTCCCAAAACAAAGCAAGGGTCAACCACAGTGGGCCCACCACTTGCTTTGTCTCCCCGATTAAGCTTACCCTAACCACACTGGGATTACCATAATCCAAGCAGCCAACACCTATAAATTAGCACTGAGAGGTGACTATCGGGGGGGCCAATTCATGAGGAACCAAGCATTTGGTAGAGTGTAGTGGGAAGGATTGACACTATCACCATCACGGGGAGGGGGCTTGTGTGTTGGGTTTGCCTTGGGAATTGCACCATACGAAGGGAACCACATCCATCTCTCGACTCCAATGGTCGATGCACACACGTATGCACGCTCTTGGTGGTAAGTATTCACAATCATTGAGCCGTCTTAGAGAACTCACCAAGTAGGTTGCACCACCTCCTCCCCCTACCTCTCTACCACCACGGCATGCCACCTTGTAAATATTGCAGAAATAATTCACCCTCACACCCCCGAGGGTTTTCATCATTTGCAAAATGTTCTCTCTCTCTCTCTCTCTCTCTCTCTCTCTCTCTCTCTCTCTCTCTCTCTCTCTCTCTCTCTCTCTGTGTGTGTGTGTGTGTGTGTGTGTAGGTTTGCGGTGTTCATATCATCTTGGTTTTGCGTCCTAGCAGCTCAAAGCTAGGTGGTGCCCCCTCTTCACTTTACCGTGGCAGGCTTGAGGCGCGCCATTCAATCCCCGGCGTTTTAGAGGCCGTCGGGGTTCGGGGTCCGCTTTGCGTCCGTCACCTCCTTCAAACACACGCCGGTTCCTTGTCTGCCATACATTATGTAAGAAGAAATATCTGACAATTTGAGTGCTAACGAGGAGGGCAAGACTTCCTGAATTCTTGCCTCCAAGGAATAGGTCAGTCTTGAAGAACCTAATTTTCCATGTTCTTTGGACCCACTTGCATATTTTCCCTACGAGGCCTTTAATAGTTGGGCAGTCCATGAATAGGTGGGCCAAATCTTCTCTAGCCATCCTGCACACTAAGCATCGATCTGACCCAATCCCTCTCTCTTGAATCTTCACCCCCGTCGGTAGAGCACCCCAAATTACCTTCCATAGAAAGACCTTCATGTGCTGCGGAACCTTTGGCTTCCATATGTACTCCAATACTTGCTCCCACCTTTCCTCCGGCCATTGCTTTTCCCATAGCTTTGTTGGGGTATAGAGCCCAATGTGGTCGCCCAGGTAAGTGGGCGGGCCGCCAGGTATGTACACATATTCTTTTGTAAAAACCTAATAAGAACTCACTATGCTCTACACATTACAGTAGAGCGAGTTCACCATATCATCGTGCTCTTCTTCTCGCACTCTCTCTCGCGTCGCACTTCCGCTCGTACTCCTTCAACTGGTATCAGAGCTCAGATCGAGGCTCGGGGCAGCACTGCAGGAGGCTAGAGTCACCAACTCAGATTGGAGTGAAATTCGACAGGCGAAGACACGGCCCCAAATATCGTGGGCGAACTCGAAGGGCCCGGTGTTGTCAGAATTTCATTCTAGGGTCATCTCGGCCACCGTTCGGCTTCGACAAAGGTCTGCACATGCCATTTTCAACTACGTGGTCTCGACAAGTGCAGATCCGACTCTGCAAATTTGGGGTTTTCGACCTACGACTGCAGGTGCTGAGGATATCGACACTCCCAAAGTGTTGATTTGTGGCTGTCTACACATCGAAGGACGGCTCACGGTTCTTGGAGGCGTGTCACATACGACACGGGCGCATCTACACACAGACTATAGGCGACATCCACTAGTTCATCAGGTTGATATTGGTTCAGAGGTCAGTTTACAGGGGAAACTTTGCCGAATTTTTCCCAGAAAAGTAAACTACTGTGTAGCGTAGCTATGGCTGGATCACAGGACACTGCTCTTTACAATATCAAGAAGCTGGATGGAACCAATTTCCCATTGTGGAAGAAGCAGATTTGGCACGTGTTGGTACAAAAGAAGAAGATTAAACCTATAAAGCTCAAGGGCATAAAACCAGAAGATATGGACGAAGATGAATGGAGCGAAATGGAAGATTGGCACTTTCTACCATTATGCTCACTTTGGCAGAAAGCGTTAACTTCAATGTAGCAGACGAGATGTCGGCTTATCAAGCATGGTTAAAGCTGAGTGATCTTTATGAGAAGCAGAGTGCAGCTTCATAGGTATACTGTCTTAAGAAGCTTGTTGACTTGAAGATGAAAGAAGGGACACCTATGTCCAATCATCTGAATGAATTCAACACAATCTATAGTCAGTTGTCAGCTCAAGGTGTCAAGTTTGATGAACCTGTTAGAGCTATGTTCCTATTGATCACATTGCCGGAAAGTTGGGACACTTTTCGCACAGCTTTGAGTAATTCTACACCTCCAGATAGTTTGAACATAGCAGGTGTAGAAGGAAGTCTGCTTACTGAAGAAACCAATAGAAAGACAATGGACAAAGGCAAAGGAACAGCCTTAGTTGACCAATAGAAAGACAATGGACAAAGGCAAAGGTGTCAAGTTTGATGAACCTGCTAGAGCTATGTTCCTGTTGATCACATTGCCGGAAATTTGGGACACTTTTCGCACAGCTTTGAGTAATTCTACACCTCCAGATAGTTTGAACATAGCAGGTGTAGAAGGAAGTCTGCTTACTGAAGAAACCAATAGAAAGACAATGGACAAAGGCAAAGGAACAGCCTTAGTTGTCAGGGGAAGGACCAAAGAAAAGTACAAAGGTGGAAAGAGGAATCAGTCTCGTAGCAAGTCCCGCAGTGCTAAAGGCAAGAGTGACATAGAATGCTACCATTGTGGCAAGAAGGGTCACATGAAAAGAGACTGCAGAGAATGGAAAGCAGAAAAAGGCAAAGAGAAAGCTGAAGACCATGGTGAGAAGAACAAGTCCTCAGTGAAGATTCAAGAAATAAAGGTGACAAACACTGTTGCAGAGGATGACAGTCTAGTGTCAGGAGACATCTACTTCTTGAAGAATACAATGGACTCAGCTCTTCTTACAGCATCTGATGGAAATGCACTGAGTGACTGGATTATAGACTCAGGGGCATCACTTCATGTGTCTCCAAACAAGGAGTGGTTTACTTCTTATGTGACCACTAAAGATCATGTTCGACTAGGCAATGGGCAGACATGTGAGATCTTAGGTGTTGGAGATGTTCAATTGAAGTTTCAGAATGGCTCTTCTTTCACGCTGAAGAATGTGAGACATGTTCCCTCAATTACAAAGACCATGATCAGCACAGGTTTACTTGATGATGCTGGCTACGTCATCATTTTTGGACAGAACATGTGGAAGATATCCAAGGGTTCTATGACAATAGCACATGGAGTAAAGTCTGGAGGACTTTACATGATTTATGTATCAAATGTCTCTAAAAATGTAATCAATGTAACCGAGCAGCCGAACGTTTCTTTGTGGCATAGCCGATTAGGACATATGTCCAATAAGGGAATGAAAATCTTGTCTCGTTCTGGTTATTTGCCTGGCTTTTCATTTAATGATTTTGAATTCTGTGAACATTGTCTGTATGGTAAGCAAACACAGCAGCCACATAAGCATAGAAGCAGTAGAAGAGATACACAATTGGCACTTGTTCATAGTGATTTGTGTGGACCTATGCCTAACCTATGTCTAGGGGGAGCTTCTTACTTGACATTTATAGATGATTACTCGAGGAAAGTATGGGTTTACTTTCTCAAGCACAAGGATGAAGCGTTTAGTGTTTTCAAAACGTTTGTGACACTTGTGGACAATCAGCGTGGCAAGAAGCTTAAATGCTTACGCACTGACAATGGTGGAGAGTATGTTTCAAAGGCCTTTCAGGACTTTTGTGAGTCAAAAGGTATAAAACGTGAACTTACTGCTCCTTACAATCCTCCTCAAAATGGTGTTGCTGAGAAGATGAATAAGACCATACAAGAGAAGGTCAGAAGTATGTTGTCTAATGCACAGCTGCCAAATGGGTTTTGGGCTGAAGCTGTATCAACAATTGTTCATCTTGTAAATAGATCTCCTAGCAAGGTTTTGCAGAAGGATTCAGTGCTAGAGATGGTATGGTCAGGCAAAATGCCCTCATACAAGCATCTCAAAGTCTTTGGCTGTGAGGCATATACTCACGTTCCAAAGGAATTTAGGAACAAACTTGAGCCAAAGAGTAGAAAGTGCATCTTTCTAGGCTATGGTAATTCTGGTGAGATGGGGTACAGACTTTGGGATCCCGAATCCAGAAAGGTTGTCCACAGCAATGATGTTCACTTTAATGAATCCAAATATCATTCTAAACCAGAGAGGGTTGAGGAGATTAGAAGAGTTGTCTTCCAAGAAGATGGACCTGCACGTGCAAGACAAAATGTCAGGGCTCAAGAGGAGCAAGGACAGGATAGAGTGGAGCCACAGGTTGTGGCTGAGCCTGAGCCACCTATTGTGCGTAGATCTGGACGTGTCACGTGACCTCCTGATAGGTTTGTTCCATCTATGAACTATGTCATGTTGACTGATTGCAATGAGCCTTCATGTTACAAGGAAGCAGTGCAAATGAAGGACTCCGGGAATTGGCAATTGGCCATGCAGTCAGAGATGACAGCTCTGCATAAAAACAAGACATGGAAGCTAGTTAAATTACCACAGGGAAAAAAGGCTCTACCTTGTAAATGGGTTTACAAGTATAAGATCACCGCTCATGATAGTCAGCCAAAGTACAAAGCAAGGCTTGTTGCCAAGGGCTTTAAGCAAGAACAAGGCATTGACTTTGATGAAGTCTTCTCTCCGGTGGTCAAGATGACTACATTGAGATGCTTTCTTGCATTGGTTGCCATATTAGATTTGGTGTTGCACCAAATGGATGTCAAGACAGCGTTCTTGCATGGTGATTTAGATGTGGAAATTTACATGCAACAGCCAGAAGGGTTTGTTGAGAAAGGCAAGGAAGATTGGGTATGCCAGTTGTTAAAGAGTCTTTATGGCTTAAAACAATCACCGAGGGCATGGTACCATAAATTCCACAAGTTTATGCTTTCTCAAGGCTACAAACGTAGTGAGTTCGATCACTATCTATATACAAAGAAGGCTAAGGATGGTAGTTGGCTGATCCTTATTTTGTATGTGGA
The DNA here is from genome assembly GCF_014529385.1 of Adiantum capillus-veneris. NCBI lineage: Eukaryota > Viridiplantae > Streptophyta > Polypodiopsida > Polypodiales > Pteridaceae > Adiantum > Adiantum capillus-veneris. Next base: position 31,188 of record NW_028221538.1, read on the forward strand.
TGACATGTTGATTGCTGGCAAGCACTTGGAAGAAATTTCAGCTTTGAAGTCAAAGATGGCAAAATCGTTTGACATGAAAGACATGGGTGAGGCAAGTCATATACTTGGTATGCGCATTGAGAGAGACAGATCAAAGAAGTTGATTTGGTTATCTCAAACAAAGTATATTGACAAGGTTTTGCAACGTTTCAATATGGAGAAGGGAAAGGCATTGAGTGTTCCATTGGCACCATATGTGAAACTTAGCAAACAAGATTGTCCTGTGTCTGAGGAAGAACAGGTTGAAATGGATAAGATTCCATATGCGTCTGCAGTGGGTAGTTTGATGTATGCAATGATTGCTACTCGCCCAGACATTGCATTTGCAGTGGGAGTAGTAAGTCGATACATGTCAAACCCAGGCAAGAAACATTGGGAGGCAGTGAAAGGAATATTGAGATACCTGAAAGCTACAAAGAGTATGCGTATATGCTATGGGAGTCAGGAGCTAAGTGTAAAGGGTTTTACAGACTCAGATTATGAAGGTGACTTAGACAACCAAAGGTCTACGTCAGGGTATGTCTTTACATTTGGCTTAATCGACTAGTAACAGATTTGGGAATCAAAGAAGAGATGCCTGTGTTTTATTGTGATAGTCAAAGTGCTATACAATTGGCTCACAATACAGTTTATCACTCAAAGACAAAGCATGTGTATGTGAAGTATCATTTCATCAGGGAAATGCTCGAGGATAAGCAACTTCAGCTTGTCAAAGTTCACACCACAGAAAATCCTGCTGATCTACTTACAAAAAGACTTCCCTCAGAGAGCTTTGCGCATTTTCGCAAGCAGTTAGGTGTAGGGTAGTACATCTCTTGTAGATTAGCTTGTATAGTAGCTTCTCTCACACTTAAAGTACCACATTGGACTTTAAGTGGGAGGTTGTTGGGGTATAAAGCCCAATGTGGTCACCCAGGTAAGTGGGCGGGCCGCCAGGTATGTACACATATTCTTTTGTAAAAACCTAATAAGAACTCACTATGCTCTACACATTACAGTAGAGCGAGTTCACCATATCGTCGTGCTCTTCTTCTTGCACTCTCTCTCATGTCGCACTTCCGCTCGTACTCCTTTAAGCTTGTTTAGGGGGCTAGACCAGTTCTTCTTATGCATCATTTACTTATAAATGCTTTTAGGATGGGGTTTCCCTAATAGACTTCTTTCGGGCGATTTCTAGGTATTCCAGTCAAACACCGAATCACAGATTGGCATCACTAAATTGTCAAGCTCCTTCATCACTTTGTGGACCAGCAAGACCTCCAAGCTATTGAGTTGGTACTGGGTAACCAGAAGGTCAATGGTTTTCCAACTCTTGTTGCCACTGTCCCAGAAGTGTCCAAGTCACTTCAGACCCTTATTATTCAGTTTCCTGGCTGTCTCAATCCAATAGGGAGTTTGTGGCGGAGCTACAACTTTGCACAGCTAGGGGGACCAATGCAAAATAGAGTTCTTGAAGTATCTGACTTCTTCCCACCACTTTAAGACTCCTACTGCTCTCTTGCATTTTCTTACGAATTCTCCTGAGCTGCCTCCCAGTCTTAAGGTAGACCACTCCGGGGCTAACAGTTTTTCATGAACCTTCACCCCTCTCCCACTTTCCATCATCCGAGCCAAGTTTAGATGTTTCTATCATATCGCTAACCATGACAGGCCAAACTTGATCGTGTTTAGCCAAGGAGACAACAAACTTGGCGCAACAAGCTTCTGCATGGGCCACTGGGTTGAGAATTCCTAGGCCTCTTTGATCATCGATCGAGCAACTAATTCCCACCGGGCCCATCGCCATGGCTTGGAGGATTTCATGTTGTTTTTCCATAAAAACCTTTTTACTGGTTTTAGGAACTCTTTCCAGTGACTAGTGATACTTATCCATCTTGAGAAGCAGGCTAGTGAAGGCAATGTAAGGAATCATAAAGGCATTCATCACTTTTATCCAACTTGAGAATGGGAGAAGAGCATACTCCCACCTACTCATTTTTGCCTTCCTCTCGCTTGGTCCTTCCTCTAGCCTCCACTTGCATGGGCATGTAGCAACCTTTGACCTCCCCCATGCAGCAACCCTCTGCCGTGCAACCTGAGCATATTTTCTTCCTCCTTCACCATGCCCCCTCTACTCTACTCAACAATGAGCACAAGCTGAAGTGTAAGACATCCCCAACATGTGAGTGTGTGTGTGTGTGTGTGTGTGTGTGTGAGAGAGAGAGAGAGAGAGAGAGAGAGAGAGAGAGAGAGAGAGAGAGAGAGAAGACCAACACCCATACGCCTACGTAATCTCTTGAACAAGTTGGGGTGTAGGCCTTCTACTTTTGAAGAAATCAATCCTCGGGTTGCCATCACCAGCCATGAAGTTTTGGAGTACCTCTCATCGCATGCAGCACTTATCTACACTCTCACATGTTTTTTGCACACACACACACACACACACACACATATATATATATATATATATATATATATATATATATATATATATATATATATATATATATATATATATATATATAGAGAGAGAGAGAGAGAGAGAGAGATTCTTATATACCGTTAGGCTAAACTAGCACATGAGACTTCATAAAAGATTTAAGAACCTTAGACAACAACATCCATTTCAAGTAGACATATCTATTTAGTCATTCACACTAAAAGATATATATGTCTACTGTGCACGCCATATCTTAGTTTGTCTAGGGTCCTGCTAGAGAGAGAGAGAGAGAGAGAGAGAGAGAGAGAGAGAGAGAGAGAGAGAAGAATAGCATCATTGTCAATGGTCTTAATGGCACACAAGGGAGTCTTAAATAAATTCAAAAACATGTTAGCGCTCCATACAACCACATCCTTAAGGCTTATGAAATTTACATAGGGGGGGGGGGGGGGGGGGGGGGGGGGGGAGAGAGAGAGAGAGAGAGAGAGAGAGAGAGAGAGAGAGAAATGGAGACAGTAGAGGTTATGCAAATCTTCATTGTTGTGAATATATATATATATATATATATATATATATATATATATATATATAGAGAGAGAGAGAGAGAGAGAGAGAGAGAGAGAGAGATTCCATTATCGTCCTCGGAGGTCAGATATGACCTATGGGACCAAGAAAACGTGTACAATAGAGGCTCCTCTATCTAAGAGGGTACAATGTCCGCGATGATACATATAGAGGTGGGGGGGGGCTAGGGGGGTGATACAACAAAATTGCAACAAATATTGCTATGGGGGTAGGAGGTGACTAAGGGGGAGGAGAGGGATTTCAGGTGGGTTTCTAAGTTCGAAACTCCTCAATGATGGCTCGAGCACCACAATAGACGGCGTACTTACCTGCGGGTCATGCATCTCGTACCTTCTGCAACTCTTTCTTCTTTATCTTGAGTTGGGCGGGGGTTAGAGCCTCGCTAATCCATATGGTTGTTCCCTTGAGAAGGTGCGTTTGCTTTAAGAGTGCCATGCGGTCCTCTTTGGTCTTGAAAACAAGGCTCCCTTGGTTGGTGCGGGGATCCGATCAACGAATTCGATGGTGGGAATGTCAAACTTGAGTGGTTCGATAGCTTTGTTGAGCTTGGTTAGGGTAGTACGGAAATTGTCACTCTCCTCCCACCAGGAGGAGGGCAATCCACCGATGCGTACAGTCGACACAAGGTCTTTCTGATAACGGCGTTCTTCTAGGCATTCCTCCACTTTGAAGGGGATGGTGGCACCATTTTCTTGGATTTGGGTGGCTAATGAAGCCACATTCTGGGTGAATGTGTGCTCTACTTCGTTGGCCTTTGCTAGAATGCAGTCAGTGTCCTCTAGCTTTTGTGATTCGAGCGATTGGAGGCATGCTTCAAGGGTAGCAAGATGCATTTTGAGTTCGTCATTCTCATTCTTCGGCTCCTTGAATTGGGCTTGGAGGCGGTCGAGCGGGTCTACCTTGGGGGTAGCCACGAATGAGCGGGTCTTTCTTGGTGTTGAGGATGTGCCACCATTGTTCTTGCAATCGCTGGTTTTAACCATCATTTCCTGGGTGGGAACTGCTATCAACTGGGGCTAACATTATCAACAACAGTAGGTCTCAGGCCAACAAAACGCCATCACTGAGAATTTTGTAGTTGACGAAGAGGGCGAGGACGATGACGCCGCCCCTGCAGAAATGACCTGCTGTTGCTGAGGCAATCGTCATAACGGGTTGCAGGGTCCCCTTGTCATGTTGGCAGCATGTGTTTCGGCAGGCTTTAGGGGAGGGGCTATGGCTTAAGGCATCCCATAGGGCAGCCCCTTGCCCATGGGAGACAGAGAGGAAGGAGATGGCTTATCTCTGTTGTTCTAGGGTTACACGAGAGAGAGAGAGAGAGAGAGAGAGAGAGAGAGAGAGAGAGAGAGAGAGAGAGAATTATAGTTGCATCATTGTAGATTTTTTGAGAATGGCGTGCGGGGGAGTCTTACAAAAATTCAAAGAGATGCCATCACGCCATAGAGACACATCTTGAAAAATACTTATATATAAAGGCTAAAGTAGCACATGAGTTCCCATAAAACGTTCAAGAACCCTAGACGACAACAACTGTTTCATATATCTATTTAGTCATTCATTATAAAAGATACATCTATCAAATTTGCACGCCAAATCTTAGTTACTCTAGGGTCCTGCTTTAGAAAGGGAGAAAGTGACAACAGTTTCTTCCATTAGCAAAGACAAAGAAAGAGCACCCTACTTGCATCCACAATAAGAAAACAATCAATGAAGTAGTTTCCAAAAAGTATTACAGGTAACTAGGGTGAATCTATTTTTCATCCATGTCACCCTAACTTATACTAAGAGAGGAGGTTAACTAGGGTGAATCTATTTGTCATCCATGTCACCCTAACTTATACTAAGAGAGGAGAATGTTGTAGAAAAAAGGGGGAGAGAATGTATCAAGGATGAGTCTATTAGTACTTATGAAACATGTTAGTCTCATTAGATTTCCTGAGCATATCTTGAATAGTAAAATGGAGCTCACACTGGGTGATATTTTGGGAATTTCCAAGCGTGAGTCCCATGAGGAGATCATCAATATTATTAAAAGGAAGAGACAGATCCCGAGTGAGCAAGAGCCATAATCAGTTAAGATCTAGGTGGTTTTACACATTGAAGCAATTTTGGATGATCATGAATAATATTTGGCAGGTCTTGAAGAAGAAGAGTCGAGGTCTGTGGTGGTTTCAAGCCCGATTATACCCAAGGTAAGAATGTAGTAGAATATTTCTAGTGTGTAGATTGTTGTGAATGAATTCATGACTATGGTGAGTACAAGAGCATTGCAGATCAGCAAAATGTTGTCTATGAACTGTTGTACAGTTCCAAATGTGTGATGAAATTCTCTTATTGAAGGCTTGCTTCCATCATGATGGCATACTTGAATCCACTGCTCAAGGTGACCTCCATTCTAAATCTTGAAAATCAACATGGGCCTTTTGCTATAACAAACAAGAACACAAGGCAATATCATGCCATGGTATTGAACAGTAGTAGCAGTTGCTTCCTCTAGCACTGTTTGTAAAGCCGGCTTGCTTCCTATCTGGTCCTAGTAGATCTTTGCCGCATAGATAGGATCTTTGAAGAGAGGATGGGCCATTGAAACTTGTTTCACATTTGCAAAACGTCCTTCACCTAATTGAAGTGCTTCCAGGTGAAAGATAGAATGATCCCCAAGTAAGTGTAGGACAGGTGGACATGTAGTATTATCCAGGTGTATAGCTAAAGGCTCAAAACCTAAAGGAGGAGGCACATCCTTTTCTATCCTAGGATGTTTAGAAGAGCCTTCGACCTTATCCTTGCTCTTCATTTCTGAATGTACCTATGCCACAAGCTGCATTCGCTCTTTGATTCCAGCTTTGGCTTTGATTTCTAGATGAACCATACTCTCAAAGCTTCAAGTGACTTGGCCCAATAATTGCTTTATTGTGTTGTGCATTACTCCATCAGTGCACAGAACTGGGTCAAATGAAACAAGGAATACACTACATAATTTTATCCATCACTGCTCCACAAGTTCAATCACGAAATCATCAAACTTTGCCTGCAGTGAATCAAATGCCCAATGCAAATGATCGTTTGAGGCTCAATAGAGAGATAAAACTAGAGCATCACAAATGATTCTGCGACGCTGACGTATTAACTTTGTCTCTACCATGAGTGAAGCTTGAAAATACATGAAGCAAAAAAAATTAGAGTAGATATAGAATAGATATAAATTTGACATATATGATTGTAAATAGAAAAAACAAAAACATTTCATAGAAAATAATAACAACCAACAACAAAAGATCTAAAAATATATAACTCCTCCCTGCAGTGAGACACGATGGTCAGCAACATCCAGAGATAAAAAATCTATTAAAACCAATCTCCCTACAGTGCAACGTGGTAGCTAGCAGCAGTCACGGACAAGAAATTTATTTAATCCAATCAACCTGTAGTGCAACGCAATGGATAGAAACAACCAGGAGCAAAGGATATAAGATATCTAACCCCTCCTTGCAGTGCCACACGGTGGTCAATAACAACCAGAGGCAGAGAATCTATTAAATCCAATCTTCCTACAGTGCCATGTGATGGTCAACAACACCAAGAACAAAGAATTTTAAAACCCTAAACCCCTCCCTGCAGTGCGACACGATGGTCAACAAAAACCAAGGATGAGAAATTATTAAATCTAATCTTCTTGCAGTGCAACGTGATGGTCAGCAACAACCAAGAATAAAGGATTTAAAAACCCTAAGCCCCTCCTTGCGCTGCAACATGGTGGTCAACAACAAACAAAGACAAAAAATCTATTAAATCCAATCTTCTTGCGGTGCGATGTGATGGTCAGTAACAACCAAGAACAAAGGATTTAAAAATCCTAAACCCCTCCCTGCAGTGCAACACTGTGGTCAGCAACAAAGAAAGACGTAGAATCTATTAACCCAATCTTCCTGCAGTACAATGCAGTGGTTAGCAGCAACCAAGAATAAAGGATGTAAGATAGATAATCCATCCTTAAAGTGTGACTCGATGGTCAAAAACAACCAGAGATGGAAAATCTAATTGCACATGCTAAGATACTCCCTGGAGTGTGACATGAAGGTCAGCAGCAGTCAAGGAGGAAGTGTCTAAAGTATAACCCCCCCTTCCAGTGGGTCACAAGGATCAAGATAGCCAAGGACGGGTGTCTAAAATCTCTCTCTCTCTCTCTCTCTCTCTCTCTCTCTCTCTCTCTCTCTCTCTCTCTCTCTCTGTGGAGTGTGACACATGGGTCAACACAGCCAAAGAGAGTGCACTAACCTGCAAACTATCACTGAGGTACGAGCAAAGCTCCACAACAAGAGCACTAGCAAATACAACGTCACAGAAAAAAACACAAAAAAGAAGCAAAAGTGATTACCTGACTACTTTCTCTCTCTCTCTCTCTCTCTCTCTCTCTCTCTCTCTCTCTCTCTCTCTCTCTCTATCATGGATGTTCGACAAAGCATCAAGACCAGTATGCACAAGGGAACTATCAAAAATGACTTCGCCTGCAAAAATAAGTTGCTCATTGATATGCTTCACACCAGCAAGGAAAGTGTCCATGTCATCTTACTCATGCATAATCTTTGACTACAGCTCTTTATGCAGCAACACAATTTTAGCCTCATTGCGACTTGTATAAAGACCAACCAGAATATCCCAAGCCTATTTTGCAAATTTTGCTGAATGAATGTGAGGAGTAATAGTGCTCTTTACAAACAATGCAATCAATGCATGAGCATGTGCAACTTTTACATCCCAACAACAATCTTGCTCGGCCATAGGCAAAACAGCACTAGCAGCAGCAACCCTGCCACCAAAACCTACAACATCCTCAATATCACCTACATCTTGAGAACCAAAACATGCATCAATGCCCTGCACAATGTTCCAAATTCCCTTTTACACAAGTAAATGTTGCATCATGTAAGCCCACATAGGGTAATTGTCTCTATCCAATCTATCCTCAGTAGCAAACATCTTGAACACATCTGTGTTGCTGTCAGCCATGGCAAATGTTGCACCCGATGTGAAAACTACCTAAGAAGAGGAGAAAAAAAGCGGAAACAACACATGCTATATAGCACAAATTGTAGAAAATCGTATGTGACCTACGCAGAAAACGACACTAAACAAAAATTCTACACAAAATGACATGATTGTATGAGGAGTACTATCTGTAGTGGAAACGGAGGCCAAAATGAGCGTGAATGAAAAATCTAAGGAGACTAAGGTATACGAGCACTCTCAAAATATTAGTCGACCAGATGAAGCCCTCAAAAGCTTTAAAAAATCAGAGAAAGTGAGCAGGCGTGTTCTGGAGCTGCTAGCGACTAAGCCCGGGAGGATGCAACTTCCTCTAATACCAATTGTTGGAATTATGGGTGCAAGAAAACACACATGCACAAATTGGAGAAGACGAAATAAGCTCAAGGCACATAATAGAGATTGTATTACTTAGTATGCAATGGAAAAATTAGTTACAATGCATGGGGGAGAAAACCTCCTAGTGAGGACAAAAATGCCCCGACGGTCCTAAGCGTGTTCACACATATCACTACCACATGTATATGGTAACAAGAACCTCTCCGTGTTGTTCTTTTGCATAACTGCTTCTCAGGTATCCTGGGATATTGTTGAGGTTGATACCTATTTGACCTTTCTTGGGAGGGTATTGATTTCACTTCATATGCTTTAAACCTTTGATTTTAGTACCCATACATGTGTCTATTATCTCTATAGTACTTTTGTTATTTAAAACTACACCGTGATGCTATCCATCCCATGTGTTTGTCTTTCTATTTTGATCTTCCCTCTTCAATCTACATTGGATCATTGACTCTTACTAGACTTCTCAGAACAAACACTTGCTTGACTTTCTTTTTCTTTCTTGAGTACTTGGGTTGATATACCTTTGCTTTTCTGGGTGGTTCCCTAGAGGTTTTGTTTGGGTCAGCAATTGACTTGGAGTTTCTAAAGCCTGACTTGCTTGAAGAAGGTGATCCATGAGGGTTCTTTTATGTAAAGGCATATCCTACCACACCTCTTGTGCTAGTCAGTGGAAGGTCCACTTTAGATTTACCTTTGTCTGCAAGATTTGTCCTTGATCTTTGTGAAAATTGCAACTTGCAACAATAACGATACATGCTGTAACAATTGCTTGCTACCTCTTGGAAATGAGAGTAATAGCATTATGTCTTCTCTGTGGGCCTTGTGTTGGTCTAACTAGTTATGTCCAAGGATGACATCTACACGCATTTCTCTCAATTTCTTTATTTGAAACTTTACTTTCTCTTCATGCTTTTGGATGCTAAGAGTAGCCACCATTTCTTCTTGACTTGTAATCTTACCCATGATTTCTCTGATATCTTGCTTGCATGGAGTAATCTCTAGAATGCTTTGGATGTTTTTCTGTAACTATATTACACTTTGCTTCTTTATCCAATATAGCATTTCATCGGACACTTTATCCCTTTGTACTGCTGGTGGGTGACAATAAGTCATCAATTTCAATTCTTTTTGGATTCAACCTTGTTAAGGAGGTATTTGTTGGTCACATACAAAAGTGTGGAAATGTCTCAAAAGTCAAACATGGAAATAGTGGAGTTTTCCAATAGTTCCATTGAGGAACATGAAGGTTTTGCGGTTGGGGATTTGACCAGCAAAAAACAAGAATATTTTTCTACTTGTCATCAACCAAAGACAGACGGTTTAGAGAATGAAGAAAAAGGTTACACAAAAAAGACTTTGGGTGCAGACCAAGTGGTGAAAGATCAAATTACACTAGAGTATGTTGCTCTGAATATAGCCACAAGTAACCCAAGTTGAGTCAAATGATATCTAGACGTGCAATTAAGAAACACGTTGATGAAGTTCCACAGGAGTACAATGGAGATTGTGTTTATGAGTTGGAGGATGTACCCAAGGGTATCCCAAAAATGTTAGGAATGGAACAAAAGTAAAGCATGTTCATTCTAGAATGAGGTATCCTGCTTTGAACAAAAGATTTAAATGTGGCGGACACCTTATCTAGAAAAATAGCTCTAGTTTGATCAACGCAATGAATGGCCAACCAAATGAGCCTTCATGGATAGGGAAGTTGCTAACATCAATAGTGAGCTCCGAAAATGGAACACTTTGTTGCTTCCAATGTGGTAATAGTCCAATTTTTCTTCGAGATTGTCCTTGCACTATATACTACGTGCTCGCTGAATACAACTGGACCTGATTGTTCATCCACATTGGAAGGCATAATCACCCCGTTGAAAAGGGATTTTTGCGATTGACAATACAAAGGATGCGAGAACTAGTGTCTTGTGTGGTGTCTGAAAGTACACCAGTGGTTGAATCTAGCAAAGTAGATGGTAATGGGGGTGGTGGTTTGAGAAAATGGAGAGGAGCTAAATAGCAAAGAGCTAATTTCTATACTAGAGGAGATGAAGCCATTGATCCATACACAAAGGTATTGATTTATTGATTTGGTTGCCAAACTGATCTGGCTCGCTGTTGAGGCTGATCTACATGATTGTGAAATTCAGATTCAAACACTAGACGATAGAAGCAACTACCTCATGAATTGGTATTGGTGCCAAGTCTCAATTTCTACAGCCAAAAAATAGTTGTGGCTATAGGTTTTTCCACAGTATGCTTTTTTCGAGACAATCCATAGATCATAGCAACGATGTCATGTATTCAAAATGTCAATCAATGGCCCAAGTTTTGGTGTCAAGATTGTTAATAGAATGTGACAATTTTTATGTGGAGACTTGCAAAAAAGTTGGGTTTGCTTCGATCACATGCGTAGAGTTGTGGGATGGAAAACAATGGCAGCACATGTATACGATCATACCTACGTAAGTCCTCCTTGCGTGACATACTAATTTTTTTGCATTTGTTTCTAGCTTTTAGTAATTTTCAAACTTTGCAAAATTCAAGAAATGAAGACCATTTCATCTTGCAAGATGAAGAAAGAAGACACAAAGGCACAAATCATGTTTTGGAAAATGTTGAATTTTGTGTTGTTGGAAAGCGGACACTGACCAACTGATTTTAGAGGGTTCATGGCAGATGAAACTGGTGCAAATTGGAAACCTGTCTGAACTGTGTTCAATGGAGGACCTTACAATGTTATGGAAGGAAGAGAACAATCATGCTTGTTTCATTGGGAGGAAAGCTTGCACATTCATACCATGCAATACGTGCATAAAAAATTTCAGGATGACCACCAGCGTATGTGTGAATTATGGCATTGTGCAAGGAGCAAGGAGGAGGAAAAAAGATTGTATAGGACTATTCTCACTTGGTGGGCTTCTAGAAAAGTGTCCGACTACTGTAACTTGTCATCGCAAATGGATTGTTGGCTCAGTTGGTGGCACGTGCGTTATCCTCGCTAGAGAAAGCACTTCGTTGGGGTAAAAGAATGCTAGGGTTTCTTTTAATGGAGATCAATGCTGCTTCAATGCAATCCATTAATTACAATATGTTGCAAGAAGTGAATGATCTATCTTACATTTCGACTACAAACCTTGTTAAAAAAAAAACGCAAGTTGGCTAGCTGGCAAGGGAAACAAAGCAATGCTGAGGTTGTACGATGCATGCGTTTATGATCCTTTTAACGCTCTGCTAAAAAGTGTAAAGATGCTAGCTTTTGTCGAAGGAAGATATCATGGAGTTGGACCTTCAACTAAAAAATTGGGTCAAAGAGCTCAACAAGGCCGGGCACTGGATCCATTAGCTATTGCTAGAGACATTGAGGATAAGGTAGGAGGCACACTACTATATGGTAAACCAAAAATGGAGGGAGATAATATTACAGTTTCCAGGAAGCAAAAACATGATGTGATAATAGCTATGAGGAAGAGAATGCGTCAAATCAACCATAATATCTCACATAGAACATCTTGCAAGGTCATAGAGGTCCCCATGCAGCATCCATGCAGACATATAATGTGATCAAAGATCACGAGGGTAGGGTGATGGTGGAGGAGACAGATATTCATAAAACAATGTCGGCAATCCGTCGTATACCAAAGGGAAGTATGGTTCAATGCCAAGGATGGCTAGGTTCTAGATTTAGTAAATGGAGAAAAAATATAAAGAACATTAGTGCACATGCAGTTGCACCATTCTTCTAGGGGATTCACACATGGGAGAGAGGGGATGACATTGTTCAAGGGACCGGTTCGAAGGCATAATTCATGTGTTTTTGCAATGATAGTGTGGATCACACATTGAGGATTTGTAACACAATCACCCAGAGGCCTGCAAGAGTCCCCGACACTTGGCCAGTGGAAAGGGGAACAAACTTGAATGCTTCAGAGCTATTGTAATTGGAGATAGGAGGCTTCACAATGAAGAAAATTGCAGTTAAGGAAATCATCAACGTGCATTATTTGGTCCAGAGTGCAATTCAAGCCTCTAAGAGAATTGAATGATCCATAACCATGGAGGCTCAAATTGTTCAACACACTATTGTGAAGGGGGGGAAGCATGAAAAATTCATGGTGGAGACATCTTCTTTGCAAGTCCGGGGAGATAGGTATGAAATTCATGTTTCAGTAGCTCGATGTGTACATGTGGAGACTTTGCCAAACGAGTGGCACAAAGCAAACCATAAATGGCATGCAAGAATATTTACTACATCTTCATTCTCTATTTTGGCTTGTATTTGAACCACAATATGTTTATCCATATGAGCAAGCTGACAGATGAGGATTTTCTACGTGTTTTCAACTATCGTCGTACGACATAGAAGATATTTATCATAAAATAATTTTGTGCGGATTGCCTGATGCGCATACAATTTTGTAAGGCACGAACTATAAATGCTAACTTACTATTGTAATTCTTTTTTTGGAATTCATGGTTTGAGGAGACTACTTCTGTTCGTCTATGAGTCCATGTGTGAATGGTGTACTTTATGGGTGGTGGATGATATATGTTGAATAAGCAATGTTCTGTTAGATGAATGTCATGGTACAATAGGGTGTCCAAGTGTTCATTTGTCATCTTGTAACTAAAAATTTAGTTTTAATTAAATTATTTTAATCAAATTTCATGGTGCACAAACAAATTTGATAGATGTTGAATAAGAAATGTTTTTCCATTTGGCAAACGTCACGGTCTAATAAGGTGGCATTTGCGTTGAGAGATTTTCCAATGCCAACACTGCACTAGTAGAAGTATTTCAAAAAGCTTACTCAAAAGCTCCCTCCAAAAGCTCTCTCCATTCCCATCCCCGATAAGGCCGACTAATTATTTCTATTCATGAAGCCGACATACATCTTTCTTTCTAGTTGGAGTTTGGGATTTGCAAGGGCATGGCTCCCATGCAAGTTTTCCAAACTCAATGCAATCACGATCAACCCAGTATCGACAAGACATATGAAACGGGATTTCAAGGTAAATGCCAATAGTATTGGGAAACCTAGGTACACTTTGTTTCTGCAGTACATGTAGGTGTTTTTAAAGATTTTATTCCGGTATATTACTCAACAAGGTTGACAATCAATAGGGTTAAATTTCTTTTACATGTCTCGAGTATGAAAATTCCATAAGATACATTACAAGGGAAAGGCTCCATATAAAGATACTCATAAAACTGGCATGTGCATTATGTCAGCTAGTATATTGTGCTATCAAGCGGAAGGGAAAAGAATTAGGAAGAGGATGGGGTCTAGGAGGGCCTCTTTATTTGGAATTTTAAAAGAGTCAAACCTTTAGTATTAAGAAAGCAATCGAAGGACATCTTTTGAATTCAAACAACCAAAACGGCTAGTTTCTTTGATTGAAATTTTCCCCTGAAAATCAAAACTAAAAACTAGCGGGCAAAGCCGTATCATGTAACATATCTACGGAAAGAGCTTGGCGTGTAGATTACAGATCTATAATCTCTGCTCAAATTGGAGACCATATAGGAGTTATGGAAGGCCAAAAATCATAAAGTTTTCCACCCCCTTCTTTGGGAGGAAAAGTGCATCCTTTGACCACTCTTACACCTCTCTTACACACCCACCATTCTTGCAAACATGGCATGCATCTATTTGTCAAAATGTTAATCACCTCCATAATCTCATGGCAGATAAAGAGGCCCTCCTAGACCCTATCCTCTTCCTAGTGGCAAGGCTTTTAGGGGCGCGACTCCCTGTCTATATATATGTTGATTAATCCTCTTTGTGTTCTCAAGTGGAGGGGAAAAGCAAGGCTTTTAGGGGCATAACTCCCTATCTATAGATATGTATTGTGTGCATGGTCTCCCCAAAAGCATGTAAAGCTTGCGGAGGGTAGGCAAAATCCATAGCTATGAGTTGAATCTAATTTTGACAACCATTCTCCAGGATACTATGCATTCTAATGCCAAGGATGTAATTTTAGAAAATCAATAAGTATATTAAATTTAAGTCAAATTTTGAACTTCTTATTTTTATAGCATTTTTCTACAATGCCAACTTGACAAGCAAACATTGCTTCGGTCAAGCAAACTTTGACAATTTGATGATATTTTCTAGCTAAGTTTCATAGGTTATCTTTTAAAATGTTGGGCAATGTCATGATTCTCAATAACATGTAAGATTTGGCAAGGCAGATTCTCTATGCAAACTTGACAAGGTCTATTCTCTTCTTCTTTGATATGGGTGCATGTTAGCTAAGAGCACTTACACTATGTTTGTCTCATCTTTTCAATGAATTTACGTGAAAATACACATGATGATTTTTGTGGATAGCAAGTAAGCTTGGAATTGCTACCTCGTAAATACTTCATGGACCACCGTAAATAGACAAAGAGAGATTTAAAGTAGGTAATCTCTCATTACAAACACAAGAAAATCTAGTGTGACTATTTTCTATTGGGTGTTAGGAATCATTCTCTCATGTTGTGGAGAAATAGAATCATTTTTAGATTCAATTGTGAATAAGATTCCAACTGTGAGTTGATCTATGTTTAGTTGCATCATTAATTGTGTATCTCGTAGTAGTAATTGTAGGGGTATGACCTAGCTAATATACAATCACTCCATCGATATTGAGGATCAAAATTTGATCTCATCACAGTTGTACTTTCAAGAAAAGAAGTCAACCTCTAAAGTTGATCTCAATCATTGTTAGACACACTAGACTATGTTGGTCACCTTTAGCTACTAGTTTGAGTAGTTTCCATGCAGAGTATAACCAAGGGGTTTGACAATGTATATTCTAACCAAGGGGTTTGGATTGCAATGGCAACACCCAAGGTTACTAGTGCACTATTGCTTGATTTTCACTAATCTTTCAATCAGTGTTCCTATGCCGTTGCAAGCGGGAAATTTGGTCATGTGCCTTTGGCTACTAGTAAGTGAACAATATGTTCAACCTCCAGGTACGCATCTACTTTGGTTTCATTTCATTTTCAAATATATTTTGGTTATTTCTCCATGTATGATGTATAAGCTTTTATGTTTTCATCCATTTTTCTCTTCAAAGACATGACATTAAGATCATGTAGGAGCAAAGTATTTTGGGCCATAGTGTCCAAATTACATTATGAAGTTATGGACCTACATGTAGGGTTTTGTTTGGAACATGTTGTTACATGGGATACAAAATGGTCTAGGAAATCAAGGAGTCCAATTTTTTCAGTATGCAGTAAGCATAATGCGGGTGCCTCTTACTCATGTCGCAAAGTGTTTACAATTACCTCCACACTCAAGTACAACTCTTACTTAAAGGATGTTCTTTCTTCAGGCATCCTTATCTGAGACATATTCACATGTGGAGAATATGAGTCTGTGGACATCTTGCACAAGCGCCGAACACCTTTTTATAACCCACTGTTGCTATCCTATAAAGTGAAGTACTTGTACTTGTGCATCTTGCACAAGTATCAATCCCCTTTTTATGAAGTACTCGCAATTTAAATTCGAACAGATCGTACTTGATAGTGATTGATAGGTACTATTTAAGACTATGAAGGAGTCAGAACCAAGCGAATGGAGACCCTTGAGGGGTCTCTGGGACCTTTATTCGCTTGGTTCTGACCTCATGAGGCCCTAGGATTAAGATATAACATTTTTTAAGCCCACGGATGCACGCAGAACGTCCAAAAACCTTAGGATAGCTCTTTAAAACGCTGAAATCTGACGTCTCTAGCTCAAGATATAGCATTTTTAAGCCTGGGGCCTCATGAGGTCAGTACCAAGCGAATAGAGGCCCTTGAGGGGTCAGATTTCAGCATTTTAAAGAGCTATCATAAGATTTTTGGACGTTCCGGATGCATCCATGGTATTATTTTTGTATTTTGAAAACAACTCTTATGCGTTTTCTCTCATCGCACATCACATCACTCATTAAGATTCACAGACATTGATTTTTGCGTACACTTAAGTTGGGCTCTCGAAAAGCATTTGGTACGAGCATGCATTTAAGTGATTGAGCAAACTTTTACGTATGTACTATGAAAAATAGAATTCCAAGAAAAAACTTTTGCAGTTTTTATAATTACCTCTCTCTATGTTGAGTTGGCGTTTCTTACAGGGCCCAAAATTGAGTCCAAGTTTCTCCTAATGGGATTGCTTGTAAATGGTGGAGAAATACAATTGTGTACTTTCGCTCATCCACAGAGGTTAGAAAAATTACAAGTGTTAATCTTGTGCTAAAGGATATGCTAAGTGCGTGCGTTAGCACCAAAATCACTCCTATTGGAAAGTTTATTTTTCTAGTTGGAGTTTGATTACGACGAGGTAAAGCATGTTGCGAGACTAAAGTTTAGTCTCTTCATGTTTTCATTAGGCTGTCAACCTCGATCAACATTTACGGTGGAGTTGTTTATTGATGCAAATTAATAACAAGTCAAGGACTTATACTTTGCTGATGAGTTACGTCAGCCACTTACTTTCATGGAAAGTGAAAAGAGGTACTTTTTGGGGTACATCTTTCTCATGATAACTCGTTTAGCATGCTCAAGTGAGTTCTAAATGGAGTCTACATGCTATGTTGGAGGTTACACAAGACGGTTGCAAAGGCACAACAATGTGAAAAATCAAGATGATCTTCTTGATTTCATTGAACCTCCTAATGTACTGTGCTTTGGTCAAAAGGACAGTTGGATCCATGAAGGATGCCACTGTCAAAAACATTAGTGCTCTTATGACACTTTTTATTTTTGAGGATGAAAACGTTTCTCCAAGGGGGCAGTGATGTAATGGCAAGGGAAAATTCAGGAGGGGTCACGGGTCCAGGCCAAGGGACGGTTGCTAGGTGTGGACAGGGATTCTAAATCAAGATGGCCAAGGGCCTATATAAAGGGTGGTAGGGCAAGCAATCCTTAAGGTAGTTCCCTTGGGTCTCAGAGTTTCACTAGAGTTGAAGTTTTCTTGTTCAATGTTGACGTTGTCTTCTCTTTTTTCAAGGTTGTCCTTCTTAGGCAATTGTGCTTACGTCGTACTAGACTCTTGTGTTTCCATGGCATAGGTGTCATCATTTTGAGCTTTATGGTCATCCGTTTAAAACTAAAGCACTATTTTAGCCTTGGAGAGTATAGGCTCTTCTATCTAAGGCTTGGGAATACCCGTTGTTGAGAATTTGGGCTCTTCTATTGGAGGCTTGGGACAATCCATTGTTTGGAATTCAAGATCTTTTGTCTAGAGAGGCTTGGGAGTATTCATTGTTGAGAATTATTGGGCTCCTTCCTCCTCATTAGACCTTTTCTCTGCATGGTGAATATCTTGTTTTTCCTCTTTTCCCTTCTTCTCATCTTGCATTGGCTTTTTATGGTCCCGAACTCCTGATTCCACTAGCTTAGGTCCATCACCAATCAATTTCATCTCCACCGCATGACCATCTACAAAGCTATCATTTGTATCTAAAATTTGAGGAATAAAGACGGATAGTAGATGTTGGATAAGCGTAGCACAATATCCTTGCAGGTATTGTAGGGTGTATCTCTCCATTGCATTTTGCAAAATTATATGAAATTTAGGTTAGTCCTTCTATCTATACAACCACTAAGTTATTATAATACATTGAAAAATGCCCACCTTTGACATAAATGGATTCAATGCAAAGGGGCTTTGCAATATCTACTCCACATGGAGGAGACATCTCCATCCACATGAGTTTTCATCAGCTTGATTTGTCCCAATGACATCCTTTATATATGTCTTGTACAATCCAAATTGTTTAGACTCTAGATAGCCTCCGATATGCCTGCAATAATCTCTTTATGCACCTGCAAAAAAACAAAATGGTTGGTCGGCTCCTACAATTGCTTTGTGCAACTCTAGGTAGACAAAAATCTAATGTCATTTTTTGGACACCTCGCAACCTTATTTCTGGATGGGTTCCTTGATTAAAATTGAGAGTCCACACCATTGGATTTTCGAGCTCAAGGCATACTAGGCTTTAGTGCTTGTTGCTTTCATATGCAAAAACAATCGTTGTTCCCTAGAGAATTAGGCAATGAGAGAACCACCTCTCAATCAACACTTAGGGGAAAGGATGTCATAACGTGATAAAAATTACGTGAACATGTTAATAACATTGAGAGATCAGATTTCTAGATATGTGATCACGTTAAATATTCACGTGACTTCCCCTTAACCTATAAAAATCATCGAATTTGTTAAACCCGCTCGGGATTTTATATTTCTTGCAGGTAGGCTTTGTTTAGGGTTAACATAGCTTCCTAGTAAGCTCATTAAAAAAAAAACATACTTTGGTAGGGTTTTGTGGGTTTCCACGTCACCACTTATCGACTTTTTTGTGATCACATTAATTGTGATTATGTGATTGTGATAATAAACATTGTGATCACAAGAAATTTCACGTGATCACGTGAATATTAAATCCTTGCTCACCGGTATTTATCATTCATAGAAGCACAAACATTTGTGGATCAAGATCTAGAATATATAATTTACTCTAGCTTTATTGAGGAAGTTGGATCTTAATTAAATTGCAATCCAAAGCTAGAAAACTATTAGTCTCCAATCCAAATCCAAAAGCTAATGACTAAGTAAATGCAATTTATTCTCCCTTTGTCCAAAACCAAAAGCTAATGACCAAGCTAGAGAAAGATGTTGGGACTTACATTAGGCATACATAGACAATTGTATCATGAGTTATTTGTGCATCTAGATCTTGTAAAATATGGATATCCATAGATTCGATTACTAAATTCCTTGACCCATCTGCTATTGGTATCTCCGATAGCAGTCCTTCTTTCATTGAGTACAAGATTGTCTTATTTCTCTCATCTATTTCAGAAGTGATTGTGTGTAGCTTTAAATCTTCATGCTTCTACAACAAATGATTGATTTTCCTTCTCTCCTTCTATAGGAATTGATTCCTTATCCTTCTCCCTTACGTTTTTAGCATCCTAAGCCCATTGATGGGCATCCTACTTGGATTTGGCCCTAGTGCTTACCTCATGGGTAACTTCTATAATTTTTACTTCTAGGAGTGTTTGTGCTAGTTGTATCAACAAAATCTCACTCATTTTGATGTCAATGAATACATTGGAGACAAGAAGTTTAATGTATATTCACCTTATTCTCTCGAAGGTCTTTGAGTCTTTGTCTATAATAATTAATGGGTGTGCATGCACAGCTACAAGACACATATCGTTGAAGTATTCTAATAGAAAGTCCTTAGCTGCCTCTGGAAGGGCCAATAGGAAATTGTTTTCCACATCATAAGGCCTGCGAATGGCTCCTCACATGTAGACATGGCCAACCCCTAAAATGGCTGCTTGAGCACACACAACTCAATGCACTTTTGCACTTTTTGTTGGGTTAGAGGCTAGTGGCCCCATGGCAGGGCACCCGTCCATTTAGTCCTTTAGCTTATAATGAAAATAAGGAGAGTGAGGATTCTTCTTCTCACAAGATCCACCAAAACACCTCTGTGTCTCCTCTCATCTCCTTCCCCTTTTCTCCTTCCCTTGCACTCACGAATCACCGCATCTACGAGTGGTATCAGAGCCTAGGAGGCAACCCCAACATCTCTGGCTACTAGGCACGTGAAGCGACCCCGAGCAAGGGAGTTTTAGAAGATCTACACAACAGGAAAATCAAAAGCTGGAGAGAAAGAATGGAATTGAGCTTGAAAGAATTAGGAAATTCAAGAAGATTGAGTAGCTTAGCAAGACCAAGAGACTCGGGCCGTGAGCAAATTGAGAAGGAGGTGAGAATCGAGGCCAAGGAAATTGAGTGCTGGCAGCTAAGCTCAGGAGCAGCAGGTTGTTATTAGAACCATTGATCTGAGTTGTAGCGAGCTGAAATTGAGTGGGTAGAGCCAAGCAGAGGCAAGCAAAAGAAGGCAGCAACAGGGAGAGTCGAGAGCTTCAAGCAAATTGGCAGCTAGAAATGGATCCAAGAGCTGAAAGGTGTGAGCTAGATATTAGACTCTTTGTCGACGTGGCAGGGAGTCACGTGTACCGGTAACCGGAAGTGTAACACCTTTTTAAAAGGATTAACACCCCCCCCCCCCCCCCCCCCCCCCCGTGTTTAAACAACATTTACGTTTGACCTCAGACCGTTGACAACCGTGGTCTATACTCTAGTGGTTTGACTCATGATTCTCTTTGGAGCACGTGAGTTCAATACCTGTCCAAGAATAAACCAATATGTTTAATCAATTTTGGCGATTGAACATATCACCCTTTGTGCAAATGAAAAGCCTTGCGAAGAAACTAAGTGCTGAAGTGACCTGCTGCACCGGCTTAGTAGGTAAACATTAACGCCACATGGACGAGTCTCAAGGGCACGCCACATCCTTGAGAGTCCGTTATTTAGAGAGAGCCGAGGTGAACGAGCTTGAGCAGGAATTGTATCCAAGCTTGGGAGAGAAATCAAATGCAGAAAAGCGAGCATTCCAAGAGGGAATGATGTCCTCTCAAGCTTGGTAACCAAGAAAATTGAGGGCTTGAAGGTCGACAATGAGTAGAGCGCGAGCCGCGAGAGCAAGTTTGAGAGTGGGGTTGCAGCAGGGAATTGCAAGCAAGGCAAGGGCTGCAATAGGGAATCGCCAGCAAGGCAGAAGCACCAGGTCGGCACCGAGCAGATCTAGTCACACACACATCTTTCTAGCTCTGCATCTTGTCAGGATTGTTCATTTTTGCGCGCTTGTGAGATAGAGTGGGCATTTGATAGAGATTACGATTGATTTTAAAAAAAACAAGTGATAAAATCACGAGGCCTGCCTACTGCCTAAAAAGAAGGGAGAGAGAGAGATGGGTTTTGCAAGGCTCTCATCAGAAACCAAACAAGATATCTTTGAGTCATAGCTCCTCATACAATCGGCAAACATGCAATCTCAGTGCTCTAATCACGAGCCTATTTTGCTTTACTGTATATAAGTGTCGAAGCAGACGGCCAGCCAGAGAAAAATGGGCACTGGAAAAGTGGCCCCGCAGCTCAAGGGCTCCGTGCACGCGCGCGCGCACACACACACACAGAGGGACTTATTGCTCATGGCTACTGTCTCACCCCTCTACACCCACACTTGCTGTCGCAACATCAATGTCCTCAACTACCCTGCTCTCCCACATCTCCACCCCATTAATCTTGTTTCTCTCTCCCCCAAATCCAAAACCCCGCTAAAGCTCCTGTCAACTCTTCGGCTTTAGAAAATGCATGTAGTCTGCAGCAATCATGTGCCCCACCCACTTGGCTCTCCTGCCATTGGTGCTCGAGGTGCCCTCTCCACTACTGCTTCACTCCAGTGATTCCCCTCCCAAATTGTCCGAGCTGTTGGAGCAAGGCTACGCCTCGCCTCCATCCCACTCTTGCATATACATTGAGCTCCACATTTTTAGACCTTTTTCAGTATTACGACAGAAATTCTTGGCACCGAAGTAGATAGCTATAATGCGAGAGAGAGAGAGAGAGAGAGAGAGAGAGAGAGAGAGATCTCCACTAAAGAGAAAAAAAGTACCTCAACATCATAGCCTAGAGAGAGATTTTAGAGAATGCACCAAGCCGAGAAATGCTCACATAATTATATACACATTGGCCCAACGTGCTCATCCTTGCCGAGTGTGACTAGTGCTAGTGTGTGCAAGGTCTCTCTTTCGCGTGAGTCCGCTTCTCAGCGATGGTGCACGTCTCTCGGTAGCTACTATAATTCAGCTCATGACAACATGAATGATCCAGATCTGCCTCACTAGATCTTATATAGCTAGTAGCGGTAGCTAGATATTATACTCCTTAACATGGAGTGGAAAATTGAAAAGGCCAGCTTGAGCAACTCGGGGAAGAGCGAGTGGGATAAGAAGCTACTCAGAACTCTCATTTTTGTGCAGTGGAACCTACAAAGAAGAATCTGTAGCATCGCTTGCCTCCCTTAGAGCCCTCCAATCCCTTGCACGAGTGTTCTGCAACTCTTACCTTGTCAGATGAAGCCGTGGTTGTAGCTTCCATGGTTTATACTGAAGGAGTACGAGTGAAAGTGCGATGCGAGAGAGAGTGCGAGAAGAAGAGCACGACGATATGGTGAACTCGCTCTACTATAATGTGTAGAGCATAGTGAGTTCTTATTAGGTTTTTACGAAAGAATATGTGTACATACCTGGCGGCCCGCTTACTTGGGCGACCACATTGGGCTTTATACCCCAACAACCTCCCACTTAAAGTCCAATGTGGTACTTTAAGTGTCAGAGAAGCTACTATACAAGCTAATATACAAGAGATGTAGTGAAGTGATGTACTACCCTACACCTAACTGCTTGCGAAAATGCGCAAATCTCTCTGAGGGAAGTCCTTTTGTAAGTAGATCAGCAGGATTTTCTGTGGTGTGAACTTTGACAAGCTGAAGTTGCTTATCCTCGAGCATTTCCCTGATGAAATGATACTTCACATCCACATGCTTTGTCTTTGAGTGATAAACTGGATTGCGAGCCAATTGTATAGCACTTTGACTATCACAATATAACACAGGCATCTCTTCTTTGATTCCCAAATCTGTTACTAGTCGATTAAGCCAAATTGATTCTTTGCATGCCTCTAATGCTGCAACATATTCAGCCTCTGTAGTAGACTGAGTAACACAATCTTGTAATCTAGAACGCCATGATACTGCTCCACCAACCAATGTAAAGACATACCCTGACGTAGACCTTCGATTGTCTAAGTCACCTGCATAATCTGAGTCTGTAAAACCCTTTACACTTAGCTCCTGACTCCCATAGCATATACACATACTCTTTGTAGCTTTCAGGTATCTCAATATTCCTTTCACTGCCTCCCAATGTTTCTTGCCTGGGTTTGACATGTATCGACTTACTACTCCCACTGCAAATGCAATGTCTGGGCGAGTAGCAATCATTGCATACATCAAACTACCCACTGCAGACGCATATGGAATCTTATCCATTTCAGCCTGTTCTTCCTCAGACAGAGGACAATCTTGTTTGCTAAGTTTCACATATGGTGGCAATAGAACACTCAATGCCTTTCCCTTCTCCATATTGAAACGTTGCAAAACCTTGTCAATATACTTTGTTTGAGATAACCAAATCAACTTCTTTGATCTGTCTCTCTCAATACGCATACCAAGTATATGACTTGCCTCACCCATGTATTTCATGTCAAACGATTTTGCCATCTTTGACTTCAAAGTTGAAATTTCTTCCAAGTGCTTGCCAGCAATCAACATGTCATCCACATACAAAATAAGGATCAGCCAACTACCATCCTTAGCCTTCTTTGTATATAGATAGTGATCGAACTCATTACGTTTGTAGCCTTGAGAAAGCATAAACTTGTGGAATTTATGGTACCATGCCCTCGGTGATTGTTTTAAGCCATAAAGACTCTTTAACAACTGGCATACCCAATCTTCCTTGCCTTTCTCAACAAACCCTTCTGGCTGTTGCATGTAAATTTCCACATCTAAATCACCATGCAAGAACGCTGTCTTGACATCCATTTGGTGCAACACCAAATCTAATATGGCAACCAATGCAAGAAAGCATCTCAATGTAGTCATTTTGACCACCGGAGAGAAGACTTCATCAAAGTCAATGCCTTGTTCTTGCTTAAAGGCCTTGGCAACAAGCCTTGCTTTGTACTTTGGCGGACTATCATGAGCGGTGATCTTATACCTGTAAACCCATTTACAGGGTAGAGCCTTTTTGCCCCGTGGTAATTTAACTAGCTTCCATGTCTGGTTTTTTATGCAGAGCTATCATCTCTGACTGCATGGTCAATTGCCAATTCCCGGAGTCCTTCATTTGCACTGCTTCCTTGTAACATGAAGGCTCATTGCAATCAGTCAACATGACATAGTTCATAGATGGAACAAACCTATCAGGAGGTCACGTGACACGTCCAGATCTACGCACAATAGGTGGCTCAGGCTCAGCCACAACTTGTGGTTCCAATCTATCATGTCCTTGCTCCTCTTGAGCCCTGACATTTTGTCTTGCACGTGCAGGTCCATCTTCTTGGAAGACAACTCTTCTAATCTCCTCAACCCTCTCTGGTTTAGAATGATATTTGGATTCATTAAAGTGAACATCATTGCTGCGGATAACCTTTTTGGATTCGGGATCCCAAAGTCTGTACCCCATCTCACCAGAATTACCATAGCCTAGAAAGATGCACTTTCTACTCTTTGGCTCAAGTTTGTTCATAAATTCCTTTGCAACGTGAGTATATGCCTCACAACCAAAGACTCTGAGATGCTTGTATGAGGGCACCTTGCCTGACCATACCATCTCTGGCACTGAATCCTTCTGCAAAACTTTGCTAGGAGATCTATTTACAAGATGAACAGCTGTTGATACAGCTTCAGCCCAAAACCCATTTGGCAGCTGTGCATTAGACAACATACTTCTGACTTTCTCTTGTATGGTCCAATCCATCCTCTCAGCAACACCATTTTGAGGAGGATTGTAAGGAGCAGTAAGTTCACGTTTTATACCTTTTGACTCACAAAAGTCCTGAAAGGCCTTTGAAACATACTCTCCACCATTGTCAGTGCATAAGCATTTAAGCTTCTTGCCACTCTGATTGTCCACAAGTGTCACAAACGTTTTGAAAACACTAAACGCTTCATCCTTGTGCTTGAGAAAGTAAACACATACTTTCTTTGAGTAATCATCTATAAATGTCATCAAGTAAGAAGCTCCCCCTAGAGATAGGTTAGACATAGGTCCACACAAATCACTATGAACAAGTGCCAATTGTGTATCTCTTCTACTGCTTCTATGCTTATGTGGTTGCTGTGTTTGCTTACCATACAGACAATGTTCACAGAATTCAAAATCATTAAATGAAAAGTCAGGCAAATAACCAGAATGAGACAAGATTTCCATTCCCTTCTTGGACATATGTCCTAACCGGCTATGCCACAAAGAAACGTTCGGCTGCTCGGTTACATTGATTATATTTTTAGAGACATTGATACATAAATCATGTAAAA